>NC_142798.1:4147518-4306842 GCF_049724085.1 Artemia sp. Qi Xiang Cuo | reverse complement strand
TCAAGTTTATCAAATTTATCCATTGTTGTTTACACAGCGTCAAAATACTTTCTGATAATTGAATCACATTGCATGTCCGTTATATACGAAATCTCAAGGGTGAATTGTTATGTAACGGGGAAAATCATTTGTAAGCACGTCTCTGATTGGCTGAGAAGGAGGATGTATCCGACTCGCTGATTGGCTGAGAAGGAAACACGTGATTTAACTGTTTCTAGGAAAGTCTTAACATTGGTGAGAGCAACAACACCAAATACTATTTCTGGACACCATGACATTCACCTCGAGCATGTACATGACCAAACCAACAACAAATACTATTTCTGGACACCATGACATTCGCGATCGATTATGCAATCAAGTTCTCGGAAATTCACTTCCCCCTCGAGTCCTAGATCAATAACATTGTTCCCGTTAGAATTCAATGCGCATGTGCAACCTTCGCCCCGGAGCTATTACACATAGAAACATCAAATAAATCGATCTTGGAAAAAGAGGTCATTGAGCGATTACGTAATCTTTCTCCCTAGGGAGGCTATGCCCATATTTGGTGTACTGATAGGAGATACGTTCTTTTGATAACCGAATTTTGTACTGCCACGACCTTCTGATAGGGTTCTACTTACATGGGTTCCCTTGCGTCCACACCCAGTTCAATGAACGGTTGAGATATTGCCTGTATAATGCTGAAGTCAAAAAGTTTGTGGTAGTGAACTCTAAGTAAAGAGCGACTCGGCCCGATAATAACCAAGACTCTAAAGAAAAGTATTTTGATAATAATTATTACATCAAAAGAATTTACTTTTAATGCTGGTTCCAAATATACGTAACTTATTAAGTTGAATATTATCCGTTATATGCTACGAGTCTGAAAAGATTTGCCTGATTTTCGAAAAAGGAGGAAACACCCCCAACCACCCCGACAGTCTCAATGAAAATAACACCATCAGATTCAGCATGTCAGAGATTTCTACTGCAGAGGTTTCAAACTTCCATCTACAAAAATGTGGAATTTTGTGTTTTTGACCTGAAAAAAGATCACAGATGAGAGTTTATTTGTTAATTGGTCGTTGTTGGTTTTTTTTACAGGAGTGATTGTTTCGAATCAATAATCCTAAAATATCGGGATAGGGCTTCTTCGAAATAATATCAAAAGCTCTAGCGCTAATTTTAAGTGACTGAAAAGATTGGAGAGGAAACAGCCACCTCCCACGCCCTTTTTTCCCCAAAAACATCCGATCAAAATTTTGTGATAGCCAATTGGGTTAGTATAGTTGAAAGCCAATAACTACTCTTGTGAGGATGACATGCCCCCCTACAGCCCTTCAGGCAATGGACGCACGAATGGACAATTTCGTTACACATTAGAGTAGAGAAATATCTGAAAGACCAGTTACAACTAGAAACTTTGAGTTAAAAATATGCTCTAAAACTGCTTATTTTAAAATTGTAAGCCGGAAACTTTTCACTATTGTAGAAAGCGGTTTGGTTAGGAACTAAAAATCTTAGGATATAGGACTTGAATTGCTCCCTAGTTTGTGAACTCAAATAATTACGAGGTGTGCCAGACGCGTCAAACGCTAGATGGTGCTGGTGATTCGTTTTACACTAGTGCCAACTTTCACTTTTACCGCATCCTCATAAGCACGCTTAGCGTAAACATCCACAAACTCCAAAAACAACATTAAGAGCTAGTATAACTAATTTCATTATTTACAGCTAATATTAATAGTAACTAATTGCTCGTATAGCTAATACCATTAGTGGAAATTACTTTTCCCTATTGTGCATCTCTTATCTCCTTTTACATTAAAATTAAGATAGGAGGCTCCTCGCTATCATGGAAAGTAGTTGGACTGAAAAAAAAAAAATCAGAAATGGACCTAGAGCCTAAATTGTCCCTTGGGAAGGTGTTTTCAAGGTAAAAAAAATTACAACGCTCGTCAAGCTCGTCGAGCTCGTCGCTCGTCAGCCTTCTAGGTGAGAACATAATTTTGTTTCTAAAGCGCATGACTCTAACTATATCTACATTTCATCAAAAGAAATATAAAGTATTTTAGAAACTAATAAATGCAGTGGATTATTCGGAGGCCCGAATAAATTTTAGACATATGGATTAGACCAATCAGTCTGCTTTATTACATTGCATAAGTGGGTAATAAGTACCTCTTGAACAAATATTGTTATGTAACAAATTTTGAGTTCTAGCAGTCGAGCTGCTCAATCCATCAATCCCATATTAATGTCTGTATTAAGTCCAGAGCACATCCAAGGTCATAAAAAGCCATATGGGCCATAGCAATTAGTCTTTGTGACACCAGAACACTTTGAATAAGGCATTTTCATCAACCCTGAGATAGTCCGGAGGTAAAGAGCAAGTCTGTGGTAAATACTACTACTACTACTACTAACAACTCACCGCAGCACCAAGCCGTCTGAGGCCAACACAGCTATGCACGCTCCTCCTCCATCCCAATTTATTCAAAGACTCCCTTTTTACACCCTCCCACGAAGTTCCCATTTCCCTTAAATCTTTCTTTATAAAGTCCACCCACCCCAGACGAGGACGACCGGCTTTCTATTTAGCCCTAGACGGTTGGCCGAAAAGAACAATCTTCGCAATCTGTCATCCTTCATCCGCACAACGTGCCCTAGCCACCTCAACCTTTCTTTCATTATAGCACTAGAGAGCGGTATTGAGCCACATGTTTCGTAAAGCCTAATGTTTAAAATACGGTCAGTCAGCCGGGTACCCAGAACAATCCTTAAGCAATTTCTCTGGAAAATATCTAGCAAATTTTTATCCGCTTTTCGGAGCGTCCATGCTTCAGAGCCATATTTGACAACTGTCATGACTGTAGCTTCCAATATTATAATCTTGGTTTGCCGACTCATGTTCTTATTCTTCCAAACTTTTTTTTTAACTGTGAAAAAACACCCTGAGCTTCGGCTATTCTACTTTTAACATTTTACTGTTCTCACCGTCTTTACTTATAATACTACCAAGATAAGTGAAGCTGCCCACCTGATCAATCTTTTCATTACCCAATGTCACCTTTTCAGCTTCACTTATTCCTAGCCTTAGTGACTTAGTCTTCTTAACATTGATTTTCAAACCAATTCTATCATCCTGAACTCGCAAAACCTCTAAAAGCTCATTCATTTTGCTCACACTTTCATTTAGGATGTTTAAATCATCAGCATAATCTAAGTCCCGAAGACTTTTTCCTCCCCATTTGATTCCATGGTCTCCCATTGCCTTTCCTGTGCTCCTTAAGACAAAGTTCATCAAAATAATCCATATAAAGGGGAATAGAACACAACCCTGCTTAACTCCTGATTTAATACAAAACCAGCTGCTAACCTCATTTCCTACCTTAACCGCAGCAGTGTTACTGGTAACTGAAGTGTTATTATTTAAGTTAAAGTCTCGTTTCATTTTCTTGTTTATAGTTTTACTCATCCTTGCTTCTCAAAGAATAGAGTCGACAATGGCAGCGTGGTTTGGTGCTGAGGGCTTTGCCAAGTATCTATATGACGACACTGCTACTAAGCGAGGTGCCAATCCAACACTCGTCGAATGGCTTGTTTTATCTTGGGTGATGGGTAAGTAGAAATTTGCCTGATTTTCGAAAAAGGAGAAAAACATCCCCTAAATGTCAAGGAATGTTAATGAATATCACATCGTCAGATTCAGCGTGTCATTGAGCCCTGCGGTAGAAGTTCCAAACTCCTATGTACAAAAATGTGCAATTTTGTATTTTTTGCCAGAAGAAATATCACGGATGCGTGTTCATTTGTTTTGTTTTTTCCATGGGTGGTTGTATCGAAATAATGATCCTAGAAGATCGGGAGAGGTTGCATTCGAACGAAAATTCAAAGTTTTATCCCCCTCTTTAATTGACCAAAAATATTGGAGGGCAACTAGCCCCCCTACCACGCCCCTTTTTTCCAAAAGTCCTCCGATGAAAATTTTGAGATAGACATTTTGTTCAGCATAGTTGAAAGATCCAACAACTATGTATTTAGGGATAAACATGACCCCCCCCCCCTCACTGCCCGTGGTGGAAGGCCTGTAAGTTACGAAATTTGCCCATTGTTTACGTATAGTATTTGTTATTGGAAAGTATACAGACATTTTTTCGTGGGCATTTACACTGGAAATTTACACTGGGGGGATTTGGCAGAATTCCTATTCGAAATGATTTGCATTACTCCTACTTTCTCTTTCCTCACTAAGTTTTGCACGTGGAGATGTTATAGGGGAATGTTCCGTGGCTATTTTCATTAGATTTTGATTTATGGGAAAAAAATTTCCAGGGTAGGGAGATTTCTGGAGTGATCAGAAAAACTATTAGAAATTAAAGTGAAAAATGAAAGAAAATGAAAGAGTGCTAAGGGTAAATTTGTAGACTGAATTGTCCGCAAGAAATTTTAAGGGGGGGATTTCAGAAAGGATGGAATTTTCTTTATGGAATTTGTCGAGGGGAGGGAGTGTGTATTTTATTTGGGAGTAAATTTCCACAGAGGTGATTCCCATGAGGGGAGGGAATTTATAATGGAAAATGAGCCAGATTTAATGGTATTATTTGAAAAATGATCCGAAGCTAAATAAAAAACAGGTTTTTTCACTGAAAGTAATGAGCAACATTAAAACTAAAAAAGAACAGATATTGTTCCATATATGAAGGAGTTACCCCCTCCTTAATACCTTGCTCTTTACGCTAAAGTATGACTGTTTTTACCAGTTTATAAGAACGGTTTCTGAAACACAAGGGCCGTTTAATTACAATAGGAAGTTTCTTTTTAAAGTGCTGAAACTTTAGCGTATAGAGCAAGGTAATGAGGAGGGGGCCAGCCCCTTCATATACAGAATAACTTTTGTTCGTTTTTAGTTTTAATGTTGCTCCATTAAATTAGTTATTTTTTATTTAACAGACCTAAAAGAGGTCCTGGCGAATATATCTACCTATAAAAATTTAGAGATTTTTACGATTCTCTTAAATTCTTACCTTTTTTATATAGTTTGCCTGTTTTTAAATTCTTAACGTAGATTAAAACATCCCAAAAATCTGCTCCCATCATAAACAAACAAATTACGCACCCATGCCTGCTTTTGACCTATACAATATTTGCCTCATTTTTGACGGTTACATTTTTGGATCAAGATGGTTCACTTAGAAAATCATGGGAGGGGTACTAGCCAGTCTATCGAATATAGTAAACATGTCTGTCCCTATAGTTCATTCTAGGTTCTTCAGGTTTGTTCATTGACCTTGCTTAGGAATTTAAATAGGATTTTAAATTTTAAGGTAGGAGGAGTTTCACCTTTGAACGACCTCCATTAATTTGAAGCAAAAACAGATTCTTTTAACACGTTTGTGATCTTGCTGTGACACTACTTTTTAAATATGGATCAATCCATTCAGGCAAAGCTGCCCACACACTAGAACAACAAAGAGGAACCTAATAAAACTGTTTCGATTTGTTATCTTTATCATCCCTATAAAAGTCATTTTATCCTCATGGGAGGTAGGCAAGAGTTGAGTATTACATTGAGTGTTTCAGGGAGTTTTGGCGTGGAATGGCAAAAATGCCTCAGAAGATTGTTGTAAATTTCTTTCTAGTTAAACAAAAAAAAATATATATAAATGAATTTAAACTTTAAAACTAAGATTGTGCCGAGTATGAGGGTGTTACCTTCTCCTTAACCCTCGCTCTGTACGGTACATTTTCACAATGCTATGGTGAAATTATTTATGAGTGCAATAGATTTGGGTAATGGATAGTTGCATGTATTTTATTTGCCAATTTTTTTTTCATATGTGCTAAAAGTTTTAACATTTCAAGCAAATACCCATTACTAAGCTATTTCATTTTCAAATATTATGAAGATTTTTTTTTATCCCTTCCCAATCGCCTTTGTGCTTGAACAGCGGTTTTTAAAGCATGGGGGACGAAAAGTACAAATTTAGCGTAAAGAGTAAATTGGCAATGATGGGGGCAGCCCCTATCGTTTACGGAGTAATTTTTGTTAGTTTTAAGTGTTAATTTTGGACATTTCTATAATTTAAAAAATCTTCTTTTTTATATTTGATTTCTGCACATTTTACTACATTATCCAGGGTCACCCTAAACGCTGGGTTGGCTTCTACCTCCTCAAACCTGACTCTTTAAATCATAATTTGAATTCTGCAGAACAATGCTTCGAGAAAAAGAGCAAATTTGTTGCTTTTGTTTATCGAAATAAATTATAGTTGTCCAAAATTAACGATCATCTGCACATTAAGAGGAGAGCTTTCTTCCTCTCAGCACTCATGCTGCACGCTTAATCCTTCATTCATCCATGTCTACTCTCTATAAACGAGCAGTAATTGTTTATCAATGTATGTATAATTTTTTTTTTCGAAAATGGCTCAGTATTTTTTTTTTAATTTATTTAATTTGTCATCATGAGATTTTCTGGCGGGAAAAAAGGATCTAGCTTTTTCACGAGTATGACAAAATTCGTTTAGAGCCTTAATTTTGGAAACATACTCTTCATTAAAATGATATCACATTTTAAATCAGTATTTTAATGACTTCATGCACCAGCGACAACGAGAATCAAAATGAAATAAGAAGAACAAAGAACTATGCAAATCAATATGCGGTTAGAAAGTGAAGAACAAAGAAATATGCGGTTGGAAGAACAACGCCGTCGTAATTTTCGACGCCAACAAGCTGTGGCAAAAAAAAACAGTACATACCTACAAAGACACCTTAAACTACACAAGTGCTAATTAAAAGTCATTAGAACCCTTCAATGCTGTATTAATACACTGTGGAGCCCTCCATTTTCCCAAGGAAAAAGTAGCAAACAAAGGTGATTCATTTGGAGATTGCTGCTTGTATGGTCAAATTGCATTGCCACCTCCATATTTTCCAAATGAATTGGTTTGCCTAATTACTTTATTATTAACTTTCCTTGCAAAATAAATCTTCCTTGACTTCCAAATTGTTAAAAACTTTTTCATTCTTTTCGATTTGACTTCCTGTAGCTGTATCACGGTCTAGCACATTCTCAGAATTTTCTGAGCATCTCTCTTTAACGTTTTCTTATCACTAATCGAGGCCTTTTTCCAATCTTTAGCTGGTACAAGGCTATATTAACTATTATGTACAAGGCTATATTAACGATATTAACTAATCCCTCTCCCTCTTTAACATTCAAACATAATATTTTATTATTATACCCTTTGGCTGCGTACAAGGTCATTAGGTCATTAGGACATAATGACCTTCAGCAATTTTATTCATGACTTACAGTTCAAGCCCTTTCAATTAGAATTTTTTTGCTTTCTCTACTTTTCTCATCTTGCTCTAACCCTCACATAATCTATCACTCAAATATTTCTTCAAATATTCCCTAAGAAAAATAAAAAAATTAAAATTCGTAAAAACGTAACAGAAATACATTTAAAGAAATTTTTGATGTTTTCAAAAGGTTCTTTTTAAGTCCCCCGAAAAAAATACCTCTCACCCAGAAGGAAAATCTCGGATATGCCTTAAAATACAACTATTCCAGAAACTTAAGGATTGCGTTTAAATTTCATAAGCAGCAGAATATTTAAGATTTCAAAATATTATATACATTGATCTACTTTTTCATCTCATAGATATACAGTAGTTACTAAGCAAGTTGCTTGAAATGTTGCTTGACCTTTAAATCACTAGCAGATAATAACAAGTAAAATCAGACTCTGTCACTGACATCCTTTTTGCCATTTGTAATTGCATTTTGACCAATTTCATTTCAAAGGAAGAAACCTGGAAGCAATTCTGTTTTTCCACTTTTATGAAATCAAAGGTCTGAGCAATCTAATCCTTGGACTTTTTCAGAGTTGGTAACTCGGAAAATTGTATGATTTGGAAAAGTTAATTTCTTGGACCAGTCTGATTATTAGAAAAGAATTAGCAGATGGTTTTTAAGCGGTGTGCGTGTAACTGAACCACCGTGTAACTGAACCCTAAGCAACTGAGCCCCTGTAACTGAACCACCGTGTAACTGAGCCACCTCGTAACTGAACCACCGTGAAACTGAACCGCCGTATAAATGAACCCCCATGCAACTGAACTTTCGTGTAACTGAACCACCGGGCAACGGAACCCCCTTTAACTAAACCCTCGTGTAAGTAAACCCCCGAGCGCCGCGACCCCATTTAACTGAACCCCCATGCAACTAAACCCCCATGCAACTAAGCCCCCGTATAACTGAACCCCCGTGCAACTGAACCACCGTACAACTGAACCACCGTGCAACTGAACCACCGTGCAACTGAACCACCGTGCAACTGAACCACCGTGCAACTGAACCATCGTGCAACTGAACCACCGTTTAACTGAACCATCGTGCAACTGAACCACCGTGCAACTGAACTCTCGTGTAACTGAACCATCGTGCAACTGAACCGCTGAACTCAGATTTTCATTTCTCTAAAAATATTAGGCAATATTATTGGGTAAAACACAAGTTAGAATTTTTACATGTTCAACCTTGTTGAAATTGTTTGTTTCTTAAGTTCATGATATAAACGCCTTTCAAAAGTATTCACGAAAAAGCTTTGTTTTATTTTTGCAAAAGAAAAAGAAGATGTCACAAACCATTAAAGCTGATATATTTATCTGTTTTTCAGATGAATCAGACCATTTGGACGTTAAGTAATAAACATATATGTTGAAAATATTTTACCTTTGTAAATCTAGATAACGAATTTTCATCAGATATCCTTGAGGAGATTGCAACTAAAAAGGACATGGGAGGGGGACTGGTTGCAGTCCAGCCTTTTTTTTCAAAATTCCTTCAACTTGCCCTGAAAGTTTTAACTTCATATCCTCAGGTTTATACCCTTAGCTGTTCTCGACACATTGCAGATACAACGTCTTTTAAAACTGGATGCACATTGTACCTCTTGATTTAGTTGAAGAGGCTTCTAAGTATTTTCCAAACAATGTGACGGCTGGTGCCATCAGCCATTGTAAATGCTCCTGGTATTTCCTTTTCACAACCAATAAAGAAATAAACGGTTTTTGATTGTGTTTGGCATTCTTCTTGACATTTCCCTAAGGTTTGACCTTAATGCTGCATGCTTTTTTTTTATTTATAGGATCAAACATACCATCTTTTGTTGATAAAAAAAAAACTTATATGTTAACAATAGGCAACTTGTATAACTTACAGCTCTTGCACCAGAGACTGAGGGTTATGAACCATAGTTATTTAACTATGGTATATTTATTAAATCTATGAACTGTTTTAAATAAAATGGCCGTCTCAAAATTTAGATCGGATGTATTTGGGGAAAAAATAGGGTGGGGTGGTAGCCCTCCGATCACTTTTAAATCTACAAAAGTGCACTGGAAATTTTGATTTCCAATCGAATGAGCCCTCCCCCCCAAAGTTCATACAAATTTTTTTTCTACAAAAACCTTATGTGCTAGCAATGAGCAACTAGCTTAACTTACAGCCCTTGCCCCAGATGCTGCTGGTGGGGTTGTTAACCCCAAAGGCATGGTTATTTGACCTTCATACTATTTTGAACAAAATGTTCATTTTTATTTTGATCGGATGTATTTGGGGGGGGGGGATTTTGGTTAAGAGGGAAAGGCTGATTGTCCTGTGATTACCTTTGATTCTTCAAAATTGAACTTGAACTTTCAGTTTCAAATCGAATGAGTCTCCTTCAAAGTTTTTAAGACTATCCCTTCTATAAAAACCTTAAATTTTAACAATTGGTAACATGCAATAGCAAACACATTGCTGATACAGGTGTATCAGCAATTTTTTTTGGAACAGCTTAGCGTATCAAGATGAAACTTCTTGGGCATCTACCTGCTACTACTGCTATTAATACTGCTGCTATTAGTACTGCTGCTACTACTGTTCCTGACCTCTGCTACCATTAAACTAGCACTATTAATGCTACGCATATCAAGGTGAAAATTTGACAGAATGGTGTATTTGAGGTGGAACTTGAACTAAATCAAAAGACACTATGTGCATGCAGATTTTCAAAATGGCGTATCTCAAAAAGAGATTTGTGTATTAAGTTGGAACTTTCAGAGAGTGCTTAAAGGGAAAGTCAATTCACCAGAAGGAAATATGTGCACGGTCAGGCCTGGATTTACCACTAGGTCCCTAGGCCTGGACCAAGGGGCGCATAATGCCAGGGTGAGCAATAAATTATGACTAACTAATTTCTTCCTGACAAAAACTTGACTGATGTGATTTATCGTTGCCAGGTGCACTCTGCCGTCACGCTACCTATTCACCGAAAAGTTACTTTAAAACAACACAGGAATTCCGTGGCCACTTATAAACTGTCAGATGTCTCCTAAGAATGGTAGCTGAGAGTTCGATATTACCCCTCTCTTTCATCACTTTCCGCTCATCATTTGTGTTCTGTTAATTGCTTCCGTGAGCCCCGAATTTTTGGGAATAGCCCCGAAAATCTTGCAAAAACGGAGAGGCAAAAACGCTTGGTTCTTAAGCGTCAAAGCTTTAAATCCGGCCCTGTGCACGCTACTGCTAATCCTTGGACTTTTTCAGAGTTGGTAACTCGGAAAATTGTATGATTTGGAAAAGTTAATTTCTTGGACCAGTCTGATTATTAGAAAAGAATTAGCAGATGGTTTTTAAGCGGTGTGCGTGTAACTGAACCACCGTGTAACTGAACCCTAAGCAACTGAGCCCCTGTAACTGAACCACCGTGTAACTGAGCCACCATGTAACTGAACCACCGTACAACTGAACCCCCATATAACTGAACCCCCATGCAACTGACCTTTCGTGTAACTGAACCCCCGGGCAACTGACCCCCATTTAACTAAACCCTCGTGTAAGTAAACCCCCGAGCAACTCAACCCCATTTAACTGAACCCCCATGCAACTAAACCCCCATGCAACTAAGCCCCCGTATAACTGAACCACCGTGCAACTGAGCCACCATGCAACTGAACCACCCTACAACTGAACCACCATGCAATTGAACCACCGTCAACTGAACCATCGTGCAACTGAACCACCGTACAACTGAACCACCGTGCAACTGAACCACCTTGAAACTGAACTCTCGTGTAACTGAATCATCGTGCAACTGAACCGCTGAACTCAGTTTTTCATTTCTCTAAAAATATTCGGCAATATTATTGGGTAAAACACAAGTTAGAATTTTTACATGTTCAACCTTGTTGAAATTGTTTGTTTCTTAAATTCATGATATAAACGCCTTTCAAAAGTATTCACGAAAAAGCTTTGTTTTATTTTTGCAAAAGAAAAAGAAGATGTCACAAACCATTAAAGCTGATATATTTATCTGTTTTTCAGATGAATCAGACCATTTGGACGTTAAGTAATAAACATATATGTTGAAAATATTTTACCTTTGTAAATCTAGATAACGAATTTTCATCAGATATCCTTGAGGAGATTGCAACTAAAAAGGACATGGGAGGGGGACTGGTTGCAGTCCAGCCTTTTTTTTCAAAATTCCTTCAATTTGTCCTGAAAGTTTTAACTTCATATCATCAGGTATATATCCTTAGCTGTTCTCGACACATTGCAGATACAACATCTTTTAAAACTGGATGCACATTGTACCTCTTGATTTAGTTGAAGATGCTCCTAAGTATTTTCCAAACAATGTGACGGCTGGTGCCATCAGCCATTGTAAATGCTCCTGGTATTTCCTTTTCACAACCAATAAAGAAATATACGCTTTTTTATTGTGTTTGGCATTCTTCTTGACATTTCCCTAAGGTTTGACCTTAATGCTGCATGCTTTTTTTTTTTATAGGATCAAACATACCATCTTTTGTTGATAAAAAAAAACTTATATGTTAACAATAGGCAACTTGTATAACTTACAGCCCTTGCACCAGAGACTGAGGGTTATGAACCATAGTTATTTAACTATGGTATATTTATTAAACCTATGAACTGTTTTAAATAAAATGGCCGTCTCAAAATTTAGATCGGATGTATTTGGGGAAAAAATAGGGTGGGGTGGTAGCCCTCCGATCACTTTTAATTCTAAAAAAGTGCACTGGATATATCGGCGATGGGATAGCAACAGCTAATTGTATTAAGTTGAAACTTTTAGAACTTGATGAGAGGAATCGTCAGCTGACCAAAAGGCAATGTGTTAATACTACTGCTGCTACTAGCACTAGTGCTATTACTATTAATACTACTACTAATACTATTACTGGGACTACCATTACAGCTGTACCTAACGGTAATTAACGGTGTGAAGGTGGAATTTTCCGGGAATATTGAGGGTGGAAGGTGAATTGAATCGCATCACGCCATCTGTATAAAGGTTGCCAAAGGGCGCATCAGCAATATCCTAGGGACAGTTCGGTGTCTTGAAGAAAATAAAAGGTGCTATGTGCATACTGCTACTAATTCTACTACTGCTACTGGGCAAGCTAAGGGTATTAAGGTGAAGCTGTCAAGGAATATTTCGGCGGATATTGAACTGAATCAAATTGACTATGATTATGCACGTTCTCAAAAGGGTTACACAGCAATATCTCAAGAACGGCTTCCATTAATAAGTTAGACCTTTCAGGATAAGTTGTGGGTGGGGGGCTTCGAACTAGTCAGAAGGCTCCATGTATATGCTACTAATATACTACTACGATTGCTGTAACTAATAACGCTAAGAGTATTAAAGTGAAAATTTTAAGGAACGTTTTCAGAGGATGTTTTAATTAAATAAAAATACTATTTGCACGCAGTTTTTCGAAAGAGCATATAAGTGATGTCGGTACTTGTCAGTTAGCTGGAACCCACGCGATATATTATATAGGGAAGATGCTTAAGAAACTAGTCAAAGGGGTTTCTGTCAATAGAGAATTGGATTGCAGACCGAGGTTTGTCACTGCGTTTACAATATTTAAACGTTTGTTTTTTGGGGTTTTGGGGGGGGGGAAGTTACTTAGGTTAGGTTTCGTACTTAATATTTGCTATGCTTTACTCCCCAACCTTAATGTGCAAGTATATAGCCGAAATTTGTTTCTAAACTATTATATTTTCATCCTATTTTGTTTTATTTCATTAACATTAACCAAACTTCCCTTCTTGCGTGGTTTCCAGCTAATTGGCATGTACTGCGATATCCTATATATCAGAGGCAATTCTATAGTGTTTCCTACAGTAAAGGCCATACGGCTCCGATGATTTATTGTCTATTGTTTTTTTCCCCAGAGGCACTTCATATGGAAGGGGTCGTCGTAGAAACTTCAAAGGGGACTCATTCGATTGGAAATCGAGAGTTGTAGTGTCCTTTTTAAAGGTCAAAAGTGCTTGGAAGGCAATTAACACCCCTTCCACGTGCACCAGTTCCCCAACCACATCCAATCAAAATTTTGAGATAGTCATTTTGTTCAGCGTAAGTTGATTTCCAGATAGAAATTATGTTTTTGAGGAGGACACTCCCCCAGAGCCCTCAGGGCGAGGGTTGTAAGTTATATCCTGGGGGCATATAAGGTTTTTATAGAAGGTGTTGTCGTAGAAACTTCAAAAAAGCCTCATTCGATTGGAAATCCAAAGGACTAGTCCCCGTTTTAATAGTCGAAAGGGATTGGAGGGCAACTAACCCCCCTCTCACTCCCATCTTTCCTCCAAACACATCCGATCAAAATTTGGAGATAGCCGTTTTGTTCAATGTAGTTGAAAATTCAGAAAAAGGTCTTTGAGGATAATAACCCCGTTCCCCAATAATCCTCAGGGCAAGGGTTGTAAATTATACCCTGGGGGCATAGACGCTTTTTATAGAAAGGGTGGTCGTAAAAACTTCAGAAAGGGATCATTCGATTGGAAATTTAAATGGTTAGTTCCTTTTTTAATAGTCAAAAGTGATTGGACGGCAACTAACACCCCTCCAACGCCCACCATTTTCCAAAACACATCCAATCACAATTCTGAGATAGCCATTTTGTTCAACGTAGTTAAAGTTCTGGAAATTGCATGTTTGAACAAGACACTCCCCCCACAGTCTTCAGGCCAAGTGTTATAAGTTATGCCCTGGGGGCCGCCTCCCCCCTAACTATTTTTTTCCCAAATGCATCCGATAAAACTTTTAAGAGAGCTGTTTTGTTAAAAATAGTTCAAAGATCATACAACAAAATTTCGGGTGTCGACAAAACCCCCCAGGGCCCGGTGCATACGTTGTAAGATATGCCCTGGGGGCATATATGGGTCTTATGGAAAGTATGCTCGTATTAACTTCAAAGAGGGCTCATTTAATTGAAATTTGACAGTTCTAGTTTACTTTTTAAGAGTCAAAAGAGACTGGAGGGCACCTATCCCCCCTCCACGCCCTTTTTTCCTTGAACCCATCCGATAAGAACTTGGAGATAGCCTTTTTTTTAAAATAGTTCAAATACCATGTAACGAAAACTCCGGGGTCGATACAGTTCCCAGTGCCCGAGGGCAAGCGTTATCAGTTATGCCCTGGGGGAATATATGGTTCTTATTTAAGGGATGCTCGTAAAAACTTCAGAGAGGGCTCAGTTGATTGGAAATTGAAAGTTCTAGTTCAGTTTTTTAGAGTCAAAAGAGATTGGAGGGCAACTAGACCCCCCCCCACGTTCCTCTTTCCCCAAACGCATCCAATAAAAATTTTGAGATAGTCTAAAACCTACTGCGTCATTGGCGCTTGACTGAAAACTATATGCGTCTTGAACAGTCTTGGAAAGTATAAACAACATCAAAATGAACATTTGATGTATAATGATATTCATTGTTGAAAGATCCATCAGCTCAAGAATTTATTTCACTGCAATTTTATTTTATTTCAATGCTATAAGAACTGGAAAATAAAAGATTTGTAATATAATTCGTTTTCAGTTAAGCGCCAATGACGCAGTAGGCTTTTAGTTTTTATTTACAGTTAAGGAAGGAGGCAGTATCCAAACACTTGTTTGTAGTGAAACTATATTTGTCCTTAACAACTTTGAAAAGAGTTAATAAATTAAACTGAGTATTTGATCTGTAATGATATTAATTGCTGAAGGATCATCAGTCCAAAATTTTACTTCACTTTTAATGTTTATTTTAAATGTTCAGTACAAAAGATAGTGTATGTAATTAAATTGGGTTTCATTAAAGCGCCAATGACATAGTAGGCTTTAGAATTTTACAGTGAGAGAAGGAGGTGATACCAAACTCTTATTTGTAGTGATTTTTGTTCGTTTCAAGCTGGATTCGCATGTTCAATTTAAGTTTCACTCGTTTTAAGATTTATTTATTAATTTACATTAATATCTATTGTAATTTTGTTTGTATTGATTGTTTATTTAATTTCTGTTCGTTTTAAGTTTCATTTGTGCCTCAATAGGAAAATATTTTTTTTCGTTTTAAGCTTGATTTTCATATTCAATCTAAGCATTACTCACTTTAAGATCTATTTATTCATTTATATTATTACTTGTTGTATGTTTTTTGCTGTTATTGTTTATTTATTTTCTGTTCGTTTTGGTTTTCATTTATTCTTTAATAGTAATTTTTGGTCGTTTTGAGTTTGAATTTTAACAGGTATTTGTATCTGCTGAGCTTCAGTTTAAAATGGCCTTTGCTTTTCTTTTAAAAACTTATTTTTCGGAAAGTCTTTTTTTTTAATTAATAGCTAGAAATATTCTTGAAACTTTTAAAGGAGCTAATTCGATATGAAGTTAAAAGTTGTAGGGCTGTTGTAGAGCTATACAAAATGTGGTTCAATCCCACTTTCTAGGGCTATAATGAAAGAAAGTACGTGAGTGCTAGGCCACGTGTTGCGGTTGAAGGATTGCCAAAAATTTTCCTTGTTTGCCAACCATCTAAGACCAAACGAGGTTCTTGTCCATTATTCAGAAAAAAACAAGAATTTGGATATGCAAGATCAGACAATAACCAATCTGTATTCGGATACAATTAACTTAGGCTCAAGGGAAAAACTACGGTAAATATTTCGTTATTCATATTATTGACTTACGAATAAAGTAAACATACCACTCGATGCCTTTTTTCCAAATATAATAATCATTTTTGTCGCAAAGAAATTTTATCCCCACCCCTATATATACCAATTCAGGGTATATATTTGCACATTAGGGGGGTGGGGGTAAATTTTATTTCTGATGTAAATGAGAGGTAAGTTTAAACTTTTCCCTCACCCCCCTAATGTGCAAATATATACCCTGAATTGGTATATATTTTGGGGTTGGGGGGGGGGGGGGTTGGTTAAAATTCATTTCCGACAAAAATGATTATTATATTTGGAAAGAGCATAAAAGAAGGCATCGAGTGGTATGTTTACTTTATTTGTAAGTCAATAATGTGAATAACGACAAATTTACCAAAACTACGTTGTAGTTTTGTTTCAATAAAATATTTAATATATAAAGTTGGTATTTTGGTTAGGTTAGATTACATTTTGCATGCACCGCCGTTATATTTAACCCCAACCCCCCTAATATGAAAATATATTGCCCAAACTATGTAAATCCTATCTATCCCCTAAGCGTTTCACTTGTTTCAACCCGTATATCTGTAAATTGTATCAACTTGGGGGTTTTCTGAATAATGGACAAGTACCCCAAACGAAAACAAGGTTATCAGCTAATGAAGTTGACAGATGTCATAAGGAAGTATTTAAGGGAAATAAGAACTTTTTGGGAGGGTTTTAAAGGGAAGCTCTCCATCGATTGTGATGGAGGAGGAGCATAAGTAGCTATGTAAAGATTCTAACTTGTGTTTTATCCAATGTAAATACGGTGGTTGAGTTGCACGAGGGTTTAGTTACACGAGGGTTCAGTTGCACAGTGGTTCAGTTGCACGGTGGTTCAGTAGCCCCGTGGTACAGTTGTACGGTGGTTAAGTTGTACGGTGGTTCAGTTACACGGTGGTTCAGTTACACGGTGGCTCAGTTACAAGGTGGCTCAGTTACACAGGGGTTTAGTTAAATGGGGTTGAGTTTCACAGGGGTTCAGTTACACGAGGGTTCAGTTAAAGGAGGTTCAGTTGCATGAGGGTTCAGTAGTACGAGGGTTCCGTTGCACGGGGGTTCAGTTGTACGGGGGTTCAGTTACACGGTGGTTCAGTTGTACGGTGGTTCAGTTGCACGGTGGTTCAGTCGCACGGTGGTTCAGTTACAAGGGTTTAGTGGCTTGGGGTTCAGTTACACGGTGGTTCAGTTACAATGGAACCTTTTTAAGCTTATCTGAAGCTAGGAATCTGCAGGCATTAACTATCGCTCCATTATTAGGTCCCTTTGAATTTAAATTCACTGTCGAAATTTGGGTCAAAAGTGAAATATAATCTTTATTTTATTTTAAGGTTCTCGTTTTTTGGTTGAATTTTTTATCAGTGATTTTGAATTAAAACAAGCATCGTGATGACGCGCTAAAGAGTTGGTCAAAATATTACTCAATTGAACAATTGATTCTTAAAGAAGTACAAATTGTGGCTAAAATCACAGATACTAAAACTGTTTTTTTTTTTTATTTGCTTCTTCAAGATCTGTGTTCAGAAATTCAATATGAAATTTTAGTGCGAGAACTATGCATCTAATTTTTGAATATAATTTTGTTATAATGTTCAGAACATACTTGAAACTTAATTCCTATGGTTGATACCCAAAATCAAAATATTACTAAAACAAAACCTTTGAACAATTGTAGCTGTTGAAATCGTTTTGACGTTTAGGCAGCAGTGCAGCAAATACAAAATTGACACTGTGCATCAGTAGGCCAAGTGCTTATGCATCTGATACATCTTAGTCAAGATGTCTATAACATCTATTTTGTTGGCTATCCTCAAAATTTGCTTATCCCCTCCTTGAATCGATGCAAATGAATTTGTACATGCCTGACGAAGGTGTAAGCAATTTCGACATCTTGGGTGCTCCAAAGATAGAGTGTTGGAGGTCCAAAGTGTTGGAGGTCTATTTATTTTTATTACCATGCTGAATCTCCACAATTGGGTGTATATCCTGAGCTGTTTCTTCTTCCGCCATGCACGCCACAGTTTCAATCATGTCACAACTCTTCGTGCCATACATGATATAGTTTTTGCCACGCGTGGCAAACTTCCACAAACCAATTGAAATTTGATGACTCCGTGCATCACGCGTTTGTAATAAATCGGAAGATCTGTTCACTTGTGGGTGGGCAGAAATTGTCTTAATCTCTTTGTAGGCTACTCTTCTTATAGTCCTTAGGACATATGGTCACTTACGGCCGGTATGGTCCTACGGTAGCTTTTGCCGGTTAATTTGTAGTCCAGCTGTGGTGACGTGTGTCGAGATACAATTTCGGGAGCTATAGGTTGAAATCTGAGCTGTTGGCTCTATTCTGTCTTCGGTTAGCGTCAAATACAATAAATACAGCACAGACTCTTTCCAACGAAAATGATAAACAACAACCACATGATATTCTTGGCATGCCAATTTCTATTTTTGTCAGTCAATCAAAGTCCTCCTATATCCTTGTCAGTCATCAATCAAAACAAGCACCATTTCCTAAGATGATAATTAATTTACGTTGTTCTAGACCTAAAGCTGAAGATTATTGTTTAAACACTGCTAACCACTTAAACTAATCTTTACTGGAGATATCTGGCCGTAGCTTTCGTGGCACATAAACTCCGATTTTCTTACGTTTTATCCATCAATAATTAAGATTATTTTAACTGACTCGTCACACGTTTTGTGTATTTTCCAAAACCTTGTTGAGGGGTCTATTTATATCAATAGGAGGGATTTTTGCCTGCTTCCACCCTATTGTCCAGGGATGACCACTCCTGATCGAAAAAATTCAAAAGTTTGTTTCGATTCTATCTATACAGCTCTGTATTAACCAAGAACAAATCTTGACAAGCAGAAAAAACATCAATACGGTTTACCTGTCATTGCAGTATCCTTACAATTGCAGAGTTTGATCAACTATTTGGTCACTTTCCAAATAAGAAATATGCACAGGAAACTTTTGGCAATTTAATGTCTCCAAAAAGTGCGATCAGAGTCGTATAGCTTTGTATTTAAATGTAATGGTTTAAAATTGTATATTTTGAAACATTGTACAGCTTTTCCTCCAAAACCCAAAACTCTACAATACTCGAAATTTTTGACGTCGAAACATTCTCTAAACCTCATTTTTTCAAACAAATTTTACGGTGCTAACAATCTGCCTCTGGTCTTGACTATTACTGTTTCAAAAACGGTTTAAACTGTTCTTAAAAAATTTTAAAGAGTCTTTCCGCATGATAAGGACGCATGATCAACCATCATAAAGAAGTTCTTAGTATTGCTTCTGCTAGTTTGTTCCACATGGCATTCAGTCGTCAGGTAATGATTGTTAATAGAATTTGAAAACGGAAGAACTAAGAAATGCAGGTTAAGGCCAGTGAAGTTTACAGAAGAAACACACTACGGATTTTTTTTTTTTTTTTTTTTTTTTTTTTGCCGGAAAAAACAAAACGCATCCACAATACAAAGGATAAAGAAATATTCAAGATTACAAAACAACCAAAAACTAATAACAAAGAGAGAAAATAATTTAAGAAGATGAATACCAAATACATCAAAGAAAAATAGAAACCATAAGGTAATACACGAATTTTGGGGATATAATCACATTTTTTTAAGCTAGTTGGTGTTTTTGGTGTTTATTTTCTTGAATTCTCTATTCTTTATTTTGTTTTTCAATATTTCATTGTTTTCATATCTTTCCTATTTGTTTGCACCAATGACGTATTGTGGATTATACAAGCAAAATTTCCATGATATTTGGTCTTTACTCAGTGAAAGGAAAGTCTTAATTATTTTCCATGGTGACTCTCCATCAGGAATAAAAAATTAAATTTTTATCCTTGCTTAAAGGAATATATTGTACTCAATGCAGGCTCAATTTTCCATCATTCACAGTTAAAATAGTCACTAAAATAGTGACTGTTTTATCACTATTATGTTAAAAGGGTGATTTTTACAGTTATAAAACTAGATATTCTGTGGATATTGTGCAGGCAATCTGGCACACAATTCGAGCATCGTTCAAAATTCAAAGTTTTGCATCAAGTTTTCCATAACCCCACCATAACCCCAGGTCATGCTCTTGAAGATAGACATCCTACCAAATTCAAGATTAACATGAATAGATTCTTCCTCACATAGAATAAAGAAGATTATGTCACTTTTACGTCTATTTTTGTTTATTTTCTCCCCTTTTTCTAACTTATTTGTTGTTCTCCGAGGCTTAATGGCCTTGGATCTCGAATTTCTTTTAAGATCTCAACCCTCGCGTGTCAATGGATATGCTGAGGACCACAGAAGGACTGATAGACTAAGCATCATACCTAGCAGCAGTGAAGATGCCTGGAAGTATTTGAAATCGCACACGAGTGAAGCAGCACAACTGTTGCTTGGCAAGAGAAGTCTTACAAAGAAACCAATGGCTAACTAATGAAATGCTGAAGGTCATAGAGCAATGAAGAAGGGACAAGACTCTTTGAGGACATGGCCATTTATCAAAAGCTGATTGTAGAGCAGATATAACTCAATCACCCAAACCAAGCTCAGTTTTTTGCAAGGAAAGCTGATACAATCGATGCACGGATGGGTCACGTCTTTCTGATGGAGGATCTTATTTTGAGCGGTAGAAGGATCACTTCTCCTCACTCTTAAACAATACAACCCCGTTTATCTCTCCAAATAATAGTATCAGCCAACCTAGTACAGACAGTTGTGTTCAAGTCAATAGCCAGTTCATTCTGTTCTTTCAAGTCACGAAAGGAGTGCATCAAGTATGTGCAGTGTCCCCAGAGCTCTTCAATGTCATTATAGACCACGTTATTACAAAGACAACTTCACGCTTCAGCTTTGGGCTCAACTTTGGAGATCGTGTCATCTCATATGCTGATTTTACTGACGACTCGGCTATCTTGGCGAACTCCATGGATTAGTCGTGTGAGGCGCTTCGAATTCTACAAGAAGAGGCCTCAAATTGTGAGACTGCACTTAAACTGGAATAAAAAGAAAATCATGGCTATAGATATGTCTTCTCCTGCTGTCAACTTTTCAGTTAGCCTTGACAGAACAAATAGCATCAAAATTGTCCAAAAATTCTACCTGGGCTCTACAACTTCAATAGATGGCTCACTTCTCTCCGATATACAAGCAAAGATATTCAAAGCGCCTTCTACCATGGGCAGGCTGAACGAAAACTTAACATCAGTCGTTTAACTAAACTACAAATTTTCAACGCTCTCGGCAGTTCTGTAATGCTTTTTGCAGCGGAGACTGGTATGCATCAATCGCAACTCTAAAGGCTTTTGATGCATTCCAATCGATGAGCCTGAGAACAGCGAGAGCCGATATCTTTATTAGACAGTGAAAAAAAAAAACAATCAAAAAATATACTGAATACTTTGATTACAACTACAGTGATCGTCATCAGCCGAATTACTCTGCGGTACTTTGACTACGCGAGTAAAGAGAAGCTGCTGCAGCTCACCAAGCAGTTATAGTTCTCGACCATTAAGCAAAGCGTACCTGACGATTTTTTGTACACCTACTTTGAATGACCCTGCATTTACCCGCAAAGACGATCTTTGACTTTGACCCTACAAACGGCAGTTGGAAGTGACCTTGTGGCTGACCAAAGAAATGATGTTCCAACAGCCTGTCCGAGCTCCTGGCGATGGCAGATATCAGACCAAGTGAAGTGCAAGCGCTTACTATGGACTGCAGTGGAAGAAGGAGGCACACGTCACTCTCTACGCTGAGCAGCACTCAGCAGAAGATCTAAGTCAGGTCAAGTCAATTTCTTTTGCTATTTATCAGTTATTGATTTTTCCTCTTTCATTTGTGTGACTTTATTCTCAAGTATTTTGATAAAACGTTAGATTTTGTATTGTACTTTTCTTTTGATATATTGGTTTTTAGTATTCATTTTCGAAGGATTGACAAAGAAAGTCAAACGTCAGCTTAAAGGGGCAACCCCCATCATACATTGGATAATTCCTGTTCATCTTAAGCTGCTCCTCACTCTCATTAAAAAACGAAAAATCAGAGGAAACTAAAAGGTGCGCTTAAAATTTAGAACCAATAGATATTATCCTTTGTGTGAGGTGAGCTCCCCTCCCTTTTCAACCCCTTACTATTTCCGCTAGAGTTTCAATAGTGCTTTACTGACCGCATGTTTGAGTGTAAAAATTAAGCGAAGATTGGTAACTGGGAGTGTTCTATTTACTGAGTACCTTTCAAAACTAGTTAACTGAAAATTTCACTTTTCAAAGCAAAGCTTCATCAGCAAGCTCTTTCGTTCTTGATGTACTGTGAGAAAAAAAGCTCTTTATCACGTTGCTCGTGTGTTAAATTACAGGGAGAGAGTCAAATTTCAATGCAAGAAAGGGGGTTGGTATAATTTCGTTATCTACTTTGATTTTGCACATCGAACTTGGTTATTTTACATGGTTTTTACATGGTTTTTACATGGTTATCCTAAATATGATGAGGGCTAACTTTTCATAATAAAGCTAGGAAAAAAAAGAAGCTCATTCGAGCATATCTACTTTTCTAAATACTAGTTTGGTAGAATTCTAAATGAAACACTATTGCGTTGTCTAAGAAATTAGTTGTTTGATGGATGAAATTTTCAAGAATTTTTTAGGGCCTAAGCTATACCTTGCAAAGATCTTTTAACGTGTCTGCTTCACCACTTCTCCCCTTCAAAGGCAGTGGCCATCTATGAACTAGGAAAAACTTTGTGCTATAAAAGTAAAACCTTCGGAAATAAATGTATAGTCCGCACGAGGTCCAAGGAAAATTTTCTGAGCCTCATAACTTTTCTAAAGTCTCGGTTTCTAAAGTTTTAAGTAGAATCGAAAATTTATCCTGGATTTGATAACGAAAAACATTTTAATATGGCTTAAAACTACTCAATTCATCGAAATTTTGTTTCTAAAACCTAGATTAAAAAAAAAGAAGACTCCAATTTGTTTGCAAATCCATTTGTTTTTCCATGATTAAGACAGAAATAGGCGCATCTTCTGTGCAATTTCCTAGACCTTAAAAATAGAGAAGGAGCAGATATAGTAGCTTGAAAACACCTTTCTTTCTCATGCATTAAGTTTTTGATTCATTCCTGGAAGTTTTAGAGCCCTAGTACAACTGATTTCTTAAAGAGTAAAAAGCCCTTCATCCTAAATTTTACCATTGTGTTTTCCTAAATTAATTAAAAAGCTTTTTCCACAACACAAGTTTTTCAAAGAAAATTAAAGAACTCCATTAAACCAAAAATGAGTAAAAATAAAGTCGAATAATCTACCAAGCGTGAAACTACCACAAATCAGCATCGATAAATAGATGAAACCCAAAACGAACAGAAATTATAATAAATAACCGAGTCAAACTCAAGAACGAGCAGAAATTACCATGAGTAGGGCTCCAAGCCCCCTATGCCTTCCCAAGGCCAGAAGACAATTTGCACTTTACTGAAAAAATATGAATGTTTTTACTTCTATAACTTTAATAAATCAAATAATGTTAACATTTTGATTACTAAATATCAGTATATGTATATTAAACTGACAATGCACATTCATTTGTATTTTTTTTCAGTAAAGTGCAAATTTCTCTGAAAAAAGTGTTAAAAAAACGAAAAAATTTAAAGAATTATTTTCTCTTTCCCTGATAAGACTATGTCAATGTAAAACGAACAGAAATTAATAAAAAAAAAAAAAATTCCACAAATTTCCAGAACTTTAAACCTAATTTCCAGAACTTTCAACCTCGTTAGACAAAATGGCTACGTCAAAATTTTGATTGGATGTGTTTGGGCAAATGGTGGGCGTAAGAAGGGCGTTAGTTGCTCTCCAAGCACTTTCGACTATTAAAAAAGGCACTAACCCCTTCAATTTCCAATCGAATAAGCCCTTTTGAAGTTTCTACGACAATGCTTTCAATAAAAACCTTTCATGCCCCCAGGGCGTAGCTTATAAGTCTTGCCCGGAGGGGGGGGGGGTGGGATCCTCAAAGACCTAATTTCCAGAACTTTCAACTAGGTTGAAGAAAATTGCTATCTCAAAATTTTGATTGGATGTGTCTGGGGAAATTGTGGGCATGAGAGGGGGGGTTAGTTGCCCGCCAATCACTTACGACTGTTTAAAAGGGCCCTAGCCCTTTCAATTTACAATTGAATGAGCCCTTTTTGAAGTTTCTACTGCAACGCTTTCTATATAAACCTTTTATGCCCCAGGGCATAACTTACAACCCTTGACCCGAGGGATGTGAGGGGGTAGTCATCCTCAAAGACATAATTTCCGGACCTTTCATCTACGTTGAACAAAATGGTTATCTAAAAATTTTGATTGGATGTGTTTGGGGAAATGGTGGGCGTGAGAAGGGGGCTACTTGCCCCCTTCGACTGATTCCATTTTGAAGTTTCTACCATAACACTTTCTATAGAAAAATGCTTATATGCCCCCAGGGCATAAACTACAACCCTTGTCCTGAGGGCTGTGGGGGAATTGTCATCCTCAAAACATAATTTCCAGACGATTTAACTACGTTAAACAAAATGTCTATCTCAAAATTTAGATTGGATGTGTTTCGGGAAATGGTGGGTGTGAGAGGGGTGTTAGCTATCCTCCAATCACTTTCGACAATTAAAATGGGCACACGCCCTTCTAATTTCCAATCGAATAAGCCCTTTTTGAAGTTTCTATAGCATTCATATCTATAAAAATATTATATGCCCCCAGGGCATAACTTACAACCCTTGCCCCGAGGGCTCTGGGGGGGTTATCATCCTCAAAGACCCAATTTCTAAAAATTTTAACTACGTTGAACAAAATGCCTATCTAAAATTTTTGATTGGATGTGTTTGGGGAAAGGTGGGCGTGAGAGGGGGGTCAGTAGCCCTCACATTACTTTTGACTATTAAAAAGGGCAATAGACCTTTGAATTTCCAATCGAATGAGCCCTTTTAAGTTCCAATTACAAAGCTTTCAATAAAAACCTTATATGCCCCCAGGGCATAAGATACCACCCTTACCCTGAGGGCTGTGGGGCGAGTGTCATCCTCAAAGATATGATTTCTGGACCTTTCAACTACTTTGAACAAAATAGATATCTCAAAATTTTGATTGGATGTGTTTGGATAAATGGTGGGCGTGGAAGGGTATCAGTTGCCTTCCAATCCCTTTCGACTATTAAAAAAGGCACTAGCCATTTCAATTTCTAATCAAATGAGGCCTCTTTGAAGTTTCTACGACAATGCTTTCTATAAAAAACCTTATATGCCCCCAGGGCATAACTTACAACCCTTGTCCTGAGGGTTGTGGGGGGGGGGGGGTATCATCCTCAAAGACCTAATTTCCGGAACTTTCAACTACGTTGAACAAAAGGGCAATCCCAAAATTTTGATTGGATGTATTTGGGGAACAGGTGGGCGTGAGAGGGAGGTTAGTTGCCCTCCAATCACTTTCGATTATTAAAAGGGCACTAGCCCTTTGAGCTTCCAATCGAACGAGCCTTTTTTGAAGTTTCTACGACAACACTTTCTATAAAAACCTTATATGCCCCCAGGGCATAATTTAAAACCTTTCCCCTGAGGACTGTGGAGGAGTGTCCTCCTCGGAAACATAATTTCTATCTGGAAATCAACTACGCTGAACAAAATGGCTATATCAAAATTTTGATTGGATGTGTTTGGAGAAATGGTCGACGTGGCAGGGGTGTTAGTTACCTTCCAATCACTTTCGACTATTAAAAAGGGCACAAGCCACTCCAATTTCCAATCGAATGAGCCCTTTTCGAAGTTTCTACGACAACTTCTTCGATACGAAGTGCCCTGGTCTAAGACCAAGAAAAAAAAATAATAATAAGCTTTGCCAACACCGTTTTTTACTTTGGCAGTGCTATTGCACTGCCTATGATAAGAGGGAATGAAACATCTGCTCTCTACGCTTAAATTTAAATTATCTCACTATCATTTGATATTTAAAACTAGCGTTTCCGTCAAGAACTGCTGTCTTCCCAACAAAAATGAAACTTATAATCCCTCAGCATTTATATTATACCCTCTACCCTATATTCATTATATATTAGTCCATCCAACGCACTTCTCATGGAAATTTTAAAAACTGTTATTAATTTTTTTTTTTCTTTAGTTTTGAAAGGCAATAAAAATACATTTTTGAGGCCTTAGGCTATGGAGTTTCCTTCTTTATAGATTTATCTGAGTGATTATTCTCTGACAATTTCTAAATTCGGGCATAAAAATGAAACTTTCAGGGCTAAAGACGCCTTCCTCCCCCACCCACGGAAAATCCATTGTCCCGTAATGACTTCCTAAAAATGTATTTGAAGCTTTATTTCAACTCTGGTATGACCTCAAATCTGCAAGTTTCTTAGATGCAAAAATGTATTTTTAATTATACTTGCTAAATACCAGCAAATCTGTCTAGTGAGAACACTTTTGTGGTGTATAATCAATATTTGATTTAATTTTTTTTTCGTTTTTTAAGACTAATGTGATCTAGAAAATGTGAAATTGGCATTATAGATTTTTTGCACGACTTAAAAAAACTAAATGGATTCTGATAACTCTTATCCAATTTAATTTAACTGACCAATCTAGCAGAAAAACTTAAGCCATTTCTAGAATGTTATGGCCTGAATCTTCTAGAGTTTTTGGTGAATTTAAATAAATGATAAGTACACAAGTTAGTAATGTTTTGTTTTGTTTTTGCAATAAGTCCATATTTTTACTTAATAATAAAATTTAAGAATACATAATAGTAATTTTGCTTGAACGAATGTTTGAGCATATTTATAGTTCATTTTAATTTTTAATCAAAACAATGAATATGTAAATAATTATATGTAAATATGTAATATGTAATATGTAATATGAATATGTAAATATGTAAATAAATAGTTTCGTGATGAAGGTGAACAGTAGAAGTATGACGAGCTATATAGAAATAAGAAGAAAATTGCTAGTCCACTTTAAAGATATCAATAAACCACGTCGCCACGAATAAACACTACTCGCTACATTAATTGACTCATTCAGTTTGGTTCATCACTTTGGTGACTCATTCGGTTCAAGATATCAATGAACCACGTCGTCACGAATAAACACTACTCGCTGCATTAATTCACTCATTTATTTTGGTTCATCATTTTGGTGACTCATTCGGTTCAAGATATCAATGAACCACGTCGTCACGAATAAACAGTACTCGCTGCATTAATTGACTCATTCATTTTGGTTCATCATTTTGGTGACTCATTCAGTTCATGATATCAACGAACCACGTCACCACGAATAAACACTACTTGCTACATTAATTGACTCATTCAGTTTGGTTCATCACTTTGATGACTCTTTCGGTTCAAGATATCAATGAACCACGTCGTCACGAATAAACACTACTCGCTGCATTAATTCACTCATTTATTTTGGTTCATCATTTTGGTGACTCATTCGGTTCAAGATATCAATGAACCACGTCGTCACGAATAAACAGTACTCGCTGCATTAATTGACTCATTCATTTTGGTTCATCATTTTGGTGACTCATTCAGTTCATGATATCAACGAACCACGTCACCACGAATAAACACTACTTGCTACATTAATTGACTCATTCAGTTTGGTTCATCATTTTGGTGACTCATTCAGTTAAAGATATCAGTGAACCACGTCTCGCCACGAATAAACGCTACTCGCTACATCAATTGTAATGTAAAATATTCTACTGGCACGTTAACAAATTGAGAGGGAGTAGTCAATCTGGACTTGGCTCAGTTAAAGATAGCAATGGGGTCGCAATTAGCGATAAGGAAAAAACTAAAGAGAGATGGGCCGAACATTTTGAGAATTTGCTTAACCGAGATAGACTTGCAGGAAAAAATATAGAGAAAAATGAAAAAGTTTGTGATACCTTGGATGTGAAGGAAGATTTCTTTTGTGAGGAGGAATTAGCAACAGTACTAAAGGGATTAAAGAATAATAAAGCTCCAGATGCTGATAGGGTGGTAAATGAGTTTCTTAAATATGGTTCTCTGAGGTTAGAAATAAGTTACTGAAGACTATGAATATGATTTTTGAAAAAGGGGAAGTACCTAATGATTTTAGGAAAACCTTAATTGAGCCACTTTATAAGAAAGGTGATAAAAATGAGTGTGGTAATTATCGAGGGATTAGTCTGATCTCTTGAGGTAGTAAATTACTTAGTAATATGATACTATTTAGACTGAGAGATGCCGTAGACAAAGTTTTAAGAGAAGAACAGTGTAGTTTTGGAAAAGGTAGAGGATGTGTCGACCAAATTTTCACTCTTAAGTTAATAATTGAGTAGTGTCTTAGTTGTCAAACACCTTTGGTCCTCGGTTTTATAGATTATGAGCAAGCGTTCGATTCTGTTTATAGAAGAGCTCTTGTAAAGGTCTTATCCTTGTATGGTATACCAGACAATTACATTAAAGTGATTAGCGTTAGGTACGAGAATAACAATGCTGCGGTCAAGGTAGGAAAAGAGGTGAGCAGCTAGTTTTGTACTATATCAAGATTTAAGCAGGGTTGTGTTCTATCCCCCTTTATATGAATTATTTTGTTGGACTTTGTTTTAAGGAGTACCGGAAAGGCAATGGGAGGCCACAGAATAAAATGGAGAGGGAAAAGTCTCCTGGATTTAGATTATGCTGATGATTTAAGCATCCTAGATGAAAGTGTGAGCAAAATGAATGAAGTTTTAGAGATTTTGCGAATTCAGGGTGCTAGAGTAGGTTTGAAAAATAATGTTAGGAAGACTAAGTCACTAAGGCTAGGAATAAGTGAAGATGAAAAGGTGAAGTTGGGTAATGAAAAGATTGATCAGGTGGGCAGCTTCACTTACCTTGGTAGTATTATTAGTAAAGATGGTGGGAGCAAAGAAGATGTTAAAAATAGAATAGCCAAGGCTCAGGGGTTTTTTTCACAGTTAAAAAAAAGTCTGGAAGAATTGGAAGATAAGTATGCAAACCAAGATTAGAATATTAGAAGCTACAGTGATTACAGTGATCGAATATGGCTCTGAAGCATGGACGCTCCGAAAAGCGGATGAAGATTTGCTAGATCTTTTCCAGAGAAATTGTTTAAGGATTGTTCTGGGTACCCGACTGACTGACCGTATTTCAAACAATAGGCTATACGAAAAATGCGGTTCAATACCGCTCTCTAGGGCTATAATAAAAGAAAGGTTGAGGTGGCTAGGGCACGTTGTGCGGATGAAGGATGACAGATTGTCTAAGATTTTTCTTTTCAGCCATCCATCTAGGGCTAAACGGAAAGCAGGTCGTCCCCGTCTGGGGTGGGAGGACGTAATAAAGAAAGATTTAAAGGAAATGGGAACTTCGTGGGCGGGTGTAAAAAGGGAGGCTTTGAATAGATTGGGGTGTAGGAGGAGCGTGTGTAGCTGTGTTGGCCTCATGCGGATTGGTGCTGCGGTGAGTTGTTAGTAGTAGTAGTAGTAGCTACATTAATTGACTCAGTCAGTTTGGTGATTTGCTAATGTTTATCTGGGAGATCTTGTTATTGAACGAGCTGCAAATAAAAAGTAAATATAAACTCATCGTTCTTCGAAATGGGTATTAGATGTCCTTGTGACTTTTCCATCAGTATTCGGACATGCAGACCGACTTTTCGAGAACATTATTTGACGTTTAAACTCAAATTTTCAAATATATTTTAAGCAGTGTGCCGTTTATTTTTTAACCTTTCAAATGGGTATTGAAAAATTTAACAAATGAATTCCTCTCAAATAAATTCTCATGGGCACGAATCTAGCTATGAAAATAATCTTTATTTATGCAGTTGGTAAGTGTCCGTAACACCCGGCAAGTCACTCTTCTTAAAATGGTCATATGATGCTACATAAAGTGTAACGGTGAGTGATTTTACAGTCTCTTGGTTCTCGAATTTCGACAAGAGAGTTTTTGTTTTGTTTTTGTTTTGTTTATGGCTGAAGACTGAAGGCAGTCGAATATATTTCATTTTGGAAATTGTATACACTCAGTGGGTCTTATTAAAAAGTGTACCATTGTATGCATAGCTTAAGAAGCATTCCTTATTTGGTCTCATTGCTGGGGAATCAAGTTGAAGCGTTCAGGTTTTTTTACTATGGGGATGAGTAAAGAGACTTAGGAATTGTTTCGGGGAGGGGAGGGGGCAAACTATTTTTCTAAGGTTTTCGTTTTTGAGTATATACATGCTACATTTTTTAAAGTTTTTGTCGTTCAGCATTTTTGAATAATAAAATATAACGAGGCTGGGCGGGCCTTACGCTTGAATAAAAATGATCTTAGCGCTTAAAAGGGCTATGGCTATAATGTTGACAGCTTTCTGAGCGCAACTCGTCACTAACGTATCTAATTCTATTGTAAATTGATTACGTATGACGAAAATAACCATTACTCTTTCCTTCCCGGTCATTTACTGTGTCATCATGAAAATATTTATTTATCTTACACATGTCATTTTTCTGAATAGCCTTCGGAAACTCAGCTTAATAGCTTAATCAAAACCATCATCACAGCTCTTGTGAACCCCACATGTCTACAAGATTATTAATATTTCCCAAGAAAGACATGATCCTTCAAAAATTATATTTTCTTTTATCTTATATGGAGTGGGACGAAGCAGCTAGGAGATCAGATAGTTCGTGGCAAGGAAACTGTAATGAGCAAAGACTTACTCGTGTCAAACACCTAAAACTGTAAATAACAGAATTTGTCTAATAATATATACATTGAAAATATTTTTATTTACTGTGCTTCCAAATATGCAAAATACATCAAATTTAATTTAATATAAGAATAAATACAGAAAATGTATAAACACCCTTTAAAAGCTTTTACAAAAACTATTGAATGATTTAAGAAACAGGAGGGAAATACCCAATAAAAGGGCTTGATGAAAATTAAACCATGAAATTTGGCCTGTTCAATAACCATATCCTCATGGTTTCCAGTTCCTATACCCAAGTTCCTGTAAAATTAATAGTGCTGCTACTGAACTCCATAACAAACAGAAATTAGAACAAATCATCTCATCAGGCATAAAAATAACGTACATCCCAAAACGAGTAGAAATTAAATTTAACACTTAAGTCAAATTTAAGACGAGAAAAAACTACTACAAACAGGGGCTTGGCTACTACCCTTTCCCTCTCCCCCACCCATAAACTTTCTATTAGTTGTTTAGTAATTTGTGCTTTACTGAAAACTAAATATATTTTAAACATTTTTCTAGGCAATTATAACATTGAAAGAACTAAAAGATATGTGTTATATAAAATCTTCAATCTGAAACTGAGGAGATCTTAGAAATTAAGATATAGCGATTTAAACATTAAACATTGAGTTTATTTTCATTAGTTTTCCCTCTCAACTTTCCCCTCAATTTTCTCTTAATTTTCACTTTCTTGCCCTCAGACTTAGTTGAACTAGTAGCATAGTAGTAGTAGAAGCAGTAGTAGTATTAGAGGTGTTGTATTAGTAGTAGTAGTAACAGTAGTATTAGTAGTAGCAGTAGTATGCAAGTATTGCCTCTTTTTCAGTTGAACGTCCCCCTCATCATACCCTGTAAGTTTTAGCTTGATAGACGAAGCTGAGTAGTAGCAGTAGTTGTAGTGTTAGTGTGTAAATATTGTCTTTTTGGCCAATCGATCATCACCCTAATCATTCCATAAAGTTCCAACTTAGTACCCTCAGTCCTTCATGAGCTACACCCTTATGAAAACCTACATACACAAACTGTCTTTTGATCTAGTTTAAAACTCCTCTCAAAATTATCTGAAAGCTTCACCTGAGTGCCCTTTGCCTTTTTAGACGCCAAATGTCAAATATGTCCGCTTTTCCCGGTGACAAATACTATACGTAAGCAATTTTTGAATTGCATAACTTAAAGCCCATGTCTCAAGTGCTGTGGGGGGTTGACTTTCCCACAGACATAGCTATTGAACCTTTTAACCATACTGAGCAAAATAACTACCTTAGAATTATATTTGGATACGTTTGGGCTATAAAGGGGTGTGATAGGGGCTGGTTAGCCTCCAATCACTTTGGACTCTTAAAGTGGGCACTAGAACTTTTAATTTCCAATCGCATGAGCTCCCTCCAAAGTATATACAATGACCCCTTCTATACAAAGTGCCTCGATGAAAAAAAAATTGTAAAAAAGTAAATAAAACATTTCGCCCACTTGGCTCTTTACTTAGGCAGCGCTGTTGTGCTGCCTATGATCTTGATTAATATAGTTTTTTTTTTCTTCTTCTTCTATGTAATTAAAAACGAAACCATGCTGTTTAAAATACATTCAATGTCCAACAAAATGCAAATGACACAACAGCCTGTAGAAAGCTTATGGATGGGTAATGGAGATGGGGCAGTAGCTAAACTCCTGTTTTTATCAATTTCTGGTCGTTCAAATTGGACTTGAGTACTAATTTTGAATTCCACTAGTTTCAAGACTTATTTATTCATCTATATCAGTATCTGCTATCTCTATGTTTGATATAATTGTTTATTTTAAGTTCTTACTGTTGTAACTTTAATTTTTTTTTTTTTATTTTTTTTGATAGTAAGTTCTGGCCCTTTTAAGTTTAGCCGTAAATATATTCCTGGTCATCCTAATTTTTAATATTATCTGTAGATTGTTTTGGCTTTTGATAACTGAACGTATTTCCAACAGTAAGCTGTTCGAAAAACATTCCTGTATAATACTTTCTAGAGCTATATTGAAAGAAAAGTTGAGATGCTTAGGACACCTTTAACGGATTAAGAATTGCCGTGTTTTGTGGATAGTTTGCGAAAGATTACCCTTTTCAGCCATCCAACTAGGGCCAAACGGTAAGCTGGTCGTCTCTGAATGGTGTAGGAAATCAAGTGAAAATCAAGTATTTTGCAGTAGGCATCAAGACATGGCTAATTGCAGGAAAAAAGCCAAGACAGATAGTCCGAGTAATTGAGAGGCAAAAATGTTTAAATTGCACGGGTAAATGGTGGGAGTAAGAAAGGGAGTAAGTAAGAAAGGATTGAAAGAAAATTGGAACTTTTTTGGGAGGGTATAAAGAGGGAATCTTTGAATAGATTTGGATGAAAGAGGACCGTCCGAAGCTATGTTGGCCTCAGGTGGTTTGGTACTGCAGTGAGTTGTTAGTAGCAGTAGTAGCAGTAGTTAGTTTAAACATGGCTCTTACATTTTTTTAAAAAAAACTTCTTTTGGAAATTTTTTTTAATTGATTTCTAGTAAAGGTTGCGAATGCAGGGAATCTGTAAGAAACAGTGTAGCTGCAATGGCATCCAGAAAGTAGATTACGTTTCGGAATTGAAAATAAACAAGGTATTATAAAAAAAATATTATACACAATTGAAAGTCACTCTTAAATACCACTTTTCAATCTAATCGTCAATCAAATCTAGGAACTTATCATACCGGTGAATGACCTTGACGTTACCTGAGTCATAAAATTTTGCAGCTGGGGTTTTGTTCTTGTGGGTTTCTGTCACAATTTTTGGTATTCATTTTCTATGAAACTTATAGTAGCCGAGCGTATTATTTATGATTTTGGACATCAAACTTGGCAAAATTTAAGGGAAACTGAGCGAGAATTTTGTAATTGTAAATCTTTGGTTTCTTGGACTTTTGCATTGAATTTTTGAACAAATTCGGCAGTCAGTATGCTGAGTCTTTCAGTTCGCTATTGATCCTGAACATTTGTTCTGCCATGTTTAATCGAATGCACCATTGACGCACTCCACCTTCAGTGATAATGTTGCCCCCACACACTTCACAAATCCACCGCCAACTTTCTATCGGTTTATAGTTTTTGCTCATTGTGGTTTGTATACTGTGGCTTTAATACAGCTCATATGCACTGTAATTACTAATCCAACCCAAAAAGGGAAGAAGAAAACCCCACCAACATTGTCGCTTATTATCTAATAACTTTGATTTACTATTATTTTCACAAATAAACCATTCTGGCCCAGATCCAATTTGACAAAACGGAATAGCGTATCAAGAAAGGTGGTCACTGAAGCTTCATATCATAAAATTCTATAGATTTTGATATAATTATTAGTATGATATATTAATGTAATTTAATTTGATAATAAAATTTTAAGGCCGTCTTGAAATGTATTAAAAATTTTTTGAAGAAATTCAAACCAAGATCTATATTAAACTTGCATTTTTAGTATTTCATTCATTAATTTTGGTTTTACTAGGCCTATATTTTTATTTTTCATTTATTTAATAAATTTATATTTATTTATTGCCATCTATTTACTTAGCCTTTTCTTTATAGGTCTTGTGTGGAGTGAAATTAAGCAGCTGTGGGATGTTGGTCTCCAAGAATATTCAAGTGATATGTGGAATGTCATTGATTTTGTTACTAATGCCTTATATGTAGCTACTATTTCCCTCAGGGCAGTAGCATATTATCTAGTAAGTAGCTTTTTCTTTACATAATAGGATAGAGGATAAAAATAAATAAAACTACTTTAACCTAATAGGTCTTGTAGAAAAAAAAAGAATTAGAGCTAACGCTCTAGCGTTGCCTTAGTAAAGATCCAAGTGTCTCCCATATATTGGGATCCCATATTTCGGGATCATATCGTATAGAAGGGGTGGTCGTATAAACTTTGCAAACGGCCAATTCAGTTGAAAGTTATAGTGGCCTTTATAAAGGTCCAAAGTAACTGGGAACCAACCAGTCCCCCTCCCATACTTTTTGTTCTGCTTCTCAGCTACCGTAGCCTCCCATAGTATATTGAAATTCCTGCTTTGATCGGAATAAACGAAGCTCCGAAACCAGTAAGCACGGTCTCAGAAACTACAGCCGCATTAAATTAAAGCTTATCGAAGGTTCTCATGATGCTGTTAAACTTTTTTGGCAGTGATTATTTGTAAACTATTACATTTTCCAATAGCCGATCTGAAACATTCGGCCATTTTCAAAAATTCTGTCCGTGGGGGTTGGAGGTAAAACACCTGTATGGAGGAGGTTGATCTGGCGCTAAGGGTAGCTGTTGCTTTCAGGAAGCCGCTCCGGTCTTTAGTGTGTTTTAGCCTTAGTGTGGTTTTAGCCTTACTCATATTAGTGATAATTTTGCTTGTTTTCAATATGCCTTGATTAATTATTTCAATTTTTGTCCATTTTGTGCCCCATTTATATACGGAATAATTTATAGTTGTTCTCAATTTTAATGTTGCTCCTTACTTTCAGGTGCAAAAACTTTTTGTTCTGTTTAATATTATGTTATTCCTTGGTATAACGTAATCATAATGGAGATTTCTAATCTAAATTTGATAGATCTGACGTCTTCGGCATCGGTGGAGATTCTCTCAACTACACCAGCCGTGGGATCTTTACCAGCTGTGCCGCTAATGAACAATATAAAAGAGGTTAAATCATCTTTGAGTTTCTAGTCTATTTTCGGAGTATATGCTGCATCCCCTGCTAATTTTAGTTCAAAAGAGACAAGATTTTAAAATCTATTGATGAGCTCAAACCTCTCCAAAGATTAAGAATGAAAATTAGACTCTGGAACATTGATATGTCCTCTAAGCTTTTAGCCAGTTCTGCTTGTTTTTAGTAGTTTTAGTACGCTTTGAGTACTACGAAAACATACATAAATTTTGTGTTGGAGGTCTGTTAGCTTAAAGGTCTATAGTTATGATTCTTTATTATTAAAAAAGAAAATAATGAGCGGATATTTGTAATTTTAGAAGATAATGGAATACAAGGATCTATTCAGTTTCCGTTCGTCCTATTGAGTCTACTGCTTGATAAAAAGATGTTGAGAGTAAGCTAAATCTACAAGAAGTATATACTTTAGTTTTGGTAGTATTGCATAAAGTTCCGCTTCTAAGGTACCTAATTCCCGTCAATATTAGTATTCTAACCTTAGTTTGGACCGCCATCGCTTAATTCACTGATTTTGGAACCAGTAGCTATTTTAAAAGTGCTTAAGAATGTTAAACTTTGAAAAACCGTCTTCTTCTGGTCCTAATGTCATTTCTATTAAAACAGACAAGTTCATTCTTCCTTCCATTCTTTCTCCCTTTGCCAGATTGTTTAGTTTTTCTTTTTGGTACTATTTGCTTTCATCTTGCGTCTAAGCATGACCCCCGTTCCAAACCAAAAAACAAGCGACACCAGTACTCGAACCCCTTAATTAAGGATTTCAAGTCCGGAGCGCTAACCACTCGGCTAGGACCGTTTATTTTAATTTGAAATTTTTCTATTACGTGGAATCTGCATCTTTCACTTTTCTTCAGGTCAATTAATGTAAATTAGACTTTTAAGTTTGTTTCCTACCAATCTTCTCATCATCTACTTAATTTAAAAGAATATCCAAATTCCTATTGCTCGAAACTTAATGTCCGATACTAATGTGACTACATTTGATTGATTGGAACATCCTACCTGAGTCTGCTTGAAGATACCAATTGTTTGGTACAATAAAAAAAATTACAAACTGTCGATTTGCTTTTATAATTTGGTTTTGCTGTAGCCAACATCATTTAGTAGATCCCTCGTTCTCTGTACTGTTCCCCGACCAAAAGAAAGTGGAGAAAGCATTACAATATGAACTAAGAAGATGTGAAGTGGAGGCCATGGATAAAACTGCCGAGGATACAAAAGATGCAGCTAGACGGCATAATGGTAAAATATTGTACTGGCGTGTTAATAAATTTAGAGGGAGTATTCAATCCGGACTTCTCCAGTTGAAGATAAGAACAGGGCTACAATTAGTGATAAGGAAAGAGTTAAAAAGTTTGGATGTGAAAGAAGATTTGTTTTTGTGAAGAATAATTAACGACAGTACTAAAAGGATTAAAAAATAATTAGGTTCCAAGTGCTGAAAGTGCGGTAAATGAGTTTCTTAAATATGGTAGCGTTGAGGTTAGAAATAAGTTACTGAAGATTATGAATATGATTTTTGAAAAAGGGGAAGTACCTAACGGTTTTAGTAAAGCCTTAATTAAAAGTGCGGTTTTGAGAAATTTAGATCATGTGTCGACCAAACTTTCACTCTTAGGTTAACAATTAAGAACTGCCTGATTTGTCAAAGATCATTGGTCCTCAGTTTCTAGATTATTAGCAAGTGTTCAATTCTGTTGATGGAAGAGCTTTAGCAAAGATCTTATCCTTGTATGGTATACCAGACAAATACATTAAAGGTATTAGTGATATGCAAGAGAATAACACTGCTGCGGTTAAGGTAGGAAATGAGGTTAGCAGCTGTTTTTTTGTTAAATCATGATTTAAGCAGGGTTGTGTTCTCTTCCCCTTTTCTATGGATCATTTTGATGAACTTTGTCTTAAGGAGCACAGGAAAGACAATGGGACATGATGATTTAAGCATCATAGATGAAAATATGAGCAAAATGAATGAACTTTTAGAGGTTTTGTAAGTTCAGGGTGCTAGAATACGTTTGAAAATCAATGTTAAGAAGACTAAGTCACTAAGGCTAGAAATAAGTGAAGATGAAAAGGTGACGTTGGGTAACAAAACATTCATCAGATGAGCAGCTTCACTTACCTTGGTAGTATTATTTGTAAAGACAGTGGGAGGAGTGAAGATGTTAAAAGTAGAATAACCAAGGCTCAGGGTGTTTTTTCATTGTTAAAAAAAGTTTGGACGAACAGAAAGGTTAGTCTGCAAACCAAGATTAGAATATCGCGAGCTACAGTGATGAGAGTTGTCAAATATGGCTCTGACGCATGGGCGCTCTGAAAAACGAATGAGAGTTTGCTTGATGTTTTCCAGAGAAATTGACTACGGTTTGTTCTGGGTACCTGGCTGACTGACCGTATTTCAAACAGTAGGCTGTACAAAAAATGTGGTTCAATCCCGCTTTCCAGGGCTATAAAGAGAGAAGGATTGAGATGGCTAGGGCACGTTCTGTGTATGAAGAATGACAGATTGCCGAAGATTGTCCTTTTCGGCCAACCGTCTAGGACTAAACAGAAAGCCAGTCGTCCTCATCTGGGGTGGGAGGATGTTACAAAGAAAAAATTAAAGGAAATTGGAACTTCCTGGAAGGGCGTAAAGAGGGAGGCTTTGATTTAATTGGGAGGGAGGAGGAGCGTGTGTAGCTATGTTGGCCTCAGGTGGCTTGGTGCTGGCGAGTTGCTAGTAGTAGTAGTAGTATTAGTAGTAGTAGTAGTAGTAGTAGTGTATGGTATGATAGACTCTCTATGTGTAAAAGGTAAAAGTATGGGGAAAATCTTCGTCGACGTATTACCCAGATTGGGTAATAATGGGTGGGAGTGGGAGGATGTTACTAAGAAAAAATTAAAGGAAATTGGAACTTCCTAGAAGGGCGTAAAGAGGGAGGTTTTGATTTAATTGGGAGGGATACCACCTGAGGCCTGTAATAATCCTGGCACATGGTTTGGACTGTTGATTGTTGTTCAAATGATAGATCAAAGATTTCAGCAGCTGCTGCCCTTGGATATTATGCAAAAGTAAACTGCCCTTTTCTGCGAGCATAATTCACAGGGATATCCATGGCTTAAGGCTAGTAATTGATGAGCAAATTTCAAGCTCGTTTAGCATAAATAGTCTACTACTGTCCCATGGGACAGAAAGATATTTCCTGTCGTTATGGACTTGATATAATGTCTTGACATTATGTCATTTTTCCTGACATTATATGGGCTTGATGTAGTATCAAGACATGATATTATAATATCATGACATTATTTGGGCCTGTAATAATCCCGGCACATGGTTTGGACTGTTGTTTGTTGTTCTTAAACACTGGCAGAAACTACCATTATTTATGGTTGAATTCTGGTAGAATTCAGATGTGTATAGCTTTACTTAAGACTCAATAACATTGCAACTATATCGCTGTGAAACAATTACTATAATTTTCATCGAAAAACAAACCTTTAGTAGATTTTTTATGACTGTTTATCGATGGTTCCTTGATTCTCATTTTTTTTGTTTTTTCAGGTGCAAAAAGAAGTTGAAAAAAATCCAAACATTGCCCTTTTACCTCGTGAGCAGTGGGATACTTGGGATCCAATGCTCCTATCTGAAGGACTGTTTGCAGCAGCAAATATTTTCAGGTATTTTGCTATCATTTCTACTTCATCTAAAAGAAACTAAATATTTATAGCTTATTCCCATTTTTATCCATAGATTTTGGTTTATTTTACGTGGGGTTAGTACTTCATACGTTCTTCTTCAACCTCTGTAAGTTTACTTCTCAACTCTGAGCTGATCAAAGCGTTCACAGCCCATTAAATTATGCAACATAATATGATGCTAACTGATGTTATTGTGATGTGTTGTGTTATTGTAATGTTATTGTGATGTGTTATACATGATGTTATATGAGTGTTATATGTTATATGTTATGATGTGTTATACATGATGTTATTGTGGTAGAAGACTTGAATAAGACACAGAAAAATTTAAGCTAGACAAAACTAACTGCAATAAAACTTAAAGCTTTCAATCAATCAATCAATGAAACAATCAATCAATTTACTGATAATAAAAAAAAACAATTACAGACTTGTAATTCATGCACGCCCAAGAAGCTCAGATTGTAAAGTGCCAACAAAACAAATATGACACTATTATAAGGCACATAAAAAAAACAGAAAAAAAACATAAGCACATAAAAAAAATGGATCAAGTGACATTTATGAAAATAGGAGAATTAACAGGAAACTTCAAAAATAACTGAAAAAAATATATAAGCGAAGAAGAGATTGAAAATTAGGATTAAATATAAAAAAAAAAATCAGAAAAATATATTGAATGAAGAAAAAGACATAAATTTGGAGACAATGCAAAAAAAAAGAACAAAAAAAGGGGGGGGAATACTATACTGGAAATACCCAGTGAGAAACTGCCTTTGCAGAAAGAGAAAGAGGGACATCAGGAGGGATGGAGTTCCATAGTAAAATAGATTGATAAACAGGAGACCTCTGATTTGCTGTCGATGATCGCTTAGGTAAAATGAACCTGCGATAAGAGCTACGTAAAAAAGAAGAGTACCTACCTGAGCCTGACAGAAAGAAAAACTGCTGCAGAGATGGTGGAAGTGCACCTAGAAAAGCAGAATGTGCTAAATAAATGTAACTTTTACCTACAATACGATCCATTGGAGCTATTCCGGTGTCATAATAAAGATCAGAGGAAGGGTAAAAACAAGGTAGAAGAAAAGTGGCCTTCACTGCCCAATTTTGGGCCTTATGAAGTGAGCAGAAAAGAGATATATTAGTACTACCCCAGATAGAACAACAATAAGAAAGGTAAGGAAAAATCAAAGCATAATAAACAGAAAGCATAACATATGGGGGAAGAAATGAGTTAACCCTGTATAACCTTGAAGATTGGCGGAGGACAAGGGAACGGGTATGAGTTATATGGGGTTTAAAAGAAAGAAACAGTCAAGATACACACCAAGAAATTTCACTATAGTAGCTTGCGGTATAATATCATTCCCATAAATCAGGATGTTTGGCTCTCTTGCGTCTCTCATACGATAAGGGGTTCTAAAGTGTACAATGGCACTTTTTTGGTTGTTGAGAGTCATACCATTTGACAAGCACCAATCTTTTACTTTATCAAGAAGACCTTGAGCTAGGGAAGTGGCAGATGGCAGGTCCACTGCAGCAATGAAAAAGTTACTGTCGTCAGCAAAAAGAATAGGGTGCACAAGGGGATGAAGACCATCAATAAGATCATTAATACAAATTAAAAACAAAAGTGGTCCAAGCACAGAGCCCTGTGGGACACCTTTCACAATAGGCAAGGAAGAGGAAGAAGTACCATTAACCGAAACATACTGAGATCTCCCTGAGAGGTAAGACCTAAACCATTCAAGAGGGGCTCCATGCACTCCAAATGAAGATAATTTAGACAATAGAACAGAGTGAACGACCATATCAAATGCCTTTGAAAAGTCAAGAAATAGACCCAAAACACACAAGCCCTTGTCAATGTTAACACGCACAAACTCTGTTGCATCTAAAAGTGCATGCAAGGTAGAAAAACAGGGACGAAAGCCATACTGATGGTTAGTTATGAGAGAATTTCCTGCAGTCGTATTAGTACTAAATACAAATGAAGAAAGTCTACAATACACTACTTTTTCAATAACCTTAGAAATTACAGGAAGGAAATAGGTCTATAGTTTGAAATTAGAGATGAATCACCTTTTTTAAACAAAGGTACAACATTAGCAACTTTAAATAAATGAGGAAAAACACCAGAAGAAAGAGAGAGGTTAGTTATGTGTGAGATGGGGTTAGAAACAAACTGACCAATTTTTTAAAGAAAATTACAGCTCAAACCAAAACCCTCAACTGAACAGCTACTTGAAAGCTGAGAAATAATGTTAGAAATTTCGGTATCACTGCATGGGAAAAGGAAAAATGACTTTTCTGCTAAGGGAAAACTACTTACTCTGCTGTAGGGTGGATTTCACAATGTAATTTTTGCAAAAGAAATGATAATAAATTATGTTGATGATTAATGAGCACACAAATTAATATAAGCCCGCAAAATTCAACAAATTCTTGGCTAGGGCCTATATGTGGCCCCATTACCTGAGTCAACATTGAAATGAACATTGAATAGAGAATTAAAGGATATACTTCTTGTTTTGTTCTATCTGATGCCATCTCCCATAATAAAAATTTAAAAGTAATTGCCTATCTTCTTATCTATCCGCATTAAGTGATTGTGTACTAAAATTGTGGATTAACATATCCATATTTACATGAATAGCACCTTTGGAGGAATTCTGACTATTCAATAAAGCATTTCCTTCTAAGTATTCAATTTTATGCTTACATATGCCTATGCCTGCTTATTCAGGGCATTACGAGTTACAAATGACTAAACCTATTGCCAAAAGTAGACAAAAAAAAAGCCACGCTTTCAATTAATTATAATAAATAAAAATAAAGTCAAATTTTAACTTTTATACCAAACAAACCGCAAAATTTGAGTGTTTGTTCGGATCGTGTGTAGTGTACTCTAAAAGGATGGATTTTTTTTCTTTTTTTTTTTTTTTTTTTTTTTTTTTTTTTTTTAGCACTGAGGACAACTTGGCGGAGTTCCTTGTCGAAATATTTGTTGGTTTTTTGTCTTCATATTTTACCACTGGCTGACAAAATCCTCGTTTTCTCACCCTTTTTTGGTTTTATTTATCATTTATTATTTCTTTTCCTCTCTTAGCTTCATACGTCATGTATAGCCAGTGTGGTCTTAGAAAGTATTTATTAACAAGTAAAACGATTTTAATTTTAATAAGTGTGCGCATACACGTTCTTTAATTCCGTCGTCTAAGAAAACAAAATTTGAGAAGAAAATCACATTTTTCTTTGCAATTGAGTAAAGAGGAAAAATGTAAATATTATGACTTTGACCTCTACCGAGCCACTATCTGCCTTTTAAGCAAAAACACATGGATTCTTGACGAAGAGACAAATGGCAAACATAACCTGTGAACAATGACATTAAATACAAGAAACAAACAATACAAGTAAGAAAATCAAAGTTTGAAAATTATGTAAATATACTAAAAACACCTGTCCTTTCAAGTCAATGGGAAATTTTTCGTCGCATTTTTTTTTAAAATTAAATAACAAATTAACTTTAAAACCTTAACCCCCCTCCCAACGGATTGCTCTATATTCTAAGAATTTGACAGGATTTTCGTGAAAGTCTTTGGGAATACGACAAAAACATCCAGTTGGTTTATTACAAGGGTTCATTTGCAGATTGCCTTTTAAAATATTTGATCTGGAGGTCATTTTGTTAAGCAATAAAATGCAATAAAATAAATTTAAAGCAAGCAATTCTCACAGCATCATCATAAACAAAAGTTAAACTTATCTTAAGTATTCAATATTAAGCATTAGAAAAATATATATATTGCTGGTTCCATTTTGAATCTTAGAGGCTAGTCATACGCTCCGATGAGTTGTTAGTACAAAATTATGTTAGTCAATCAGAGGTGCCACCATAGACATTTGCTAGAGTACTACAATTACTAGAGCCCAAATTCGTGCGCTATACAGCGATTTTCGGTGCCATAGTAAAACAAAATGTATAGCGGCTTTCACCACGACATGCGCACAGTCCGTTTAAGTGTGGTTAGATTTGTTTTTTTATGTAAATTTGTTATTCTTTTTTTTAATGCAAAGCAACAAAACTATATCCGGAGCTGATTAAGGGCTAAATGGGGAAATGGATTTGCCTAGCCCGTATTTAAGTGTATTTAGGCTATTGTCATGTATAAAAACTATTGAAACGTATATCAAGGAGGCACACTTGTGCCTCTATAAAGAGGCGACCCACCACAATGTTAAGCGATTTCAGGTCCTAGAGGTCGCAGAGAGACGGCGGTAATCGCATTTTGTAGCACAAGCTCAAACTAAGAAACTTGCAAAATTTCATTCTCCTCCGATTTTATCTTCATGGGGTAAACTGGGCCGGAAGTTTGGACCCTCCCACCACAGCCCCCTTTAACGTTGTCCGATTGCGCTAAAAATTAGAGGCTAAGTTTTCCTATGGCCCGGGAGCTTATTCTCGAAATTTCAGCTCAATCCGATCACTCCTTCCCTGTTTTCAAAAAACCAAATATAGCCACTTAAAATTCATCATCATTTCTTTTTTTTTCTTAGCCACGCCTACAGGCCACAGTTGGCAACGAATCCGGTTGAATGAGGACTCATTCGAAGCAGAATTCGGCCTGTTAGGGCCTTTTGATATTTTCAGACCGAAAAAATTATTCCCCGAATTTACATTTACGAAAAACCTCGTTTTCCTATATTAGCCCATGTTAATTTTTCCCACCACAACCCCCCTTTAACGTTGTCTGATCGGGCTGAAATTTAGATGATGAGTTTTCCTGGGGCCTGGGAGCTTATCCTCGAAATTTCAGCTCAATCTGATCACTCCTTCCCTGTTTTCCAAAAACCAAATATCAAGTTTTTTGGGAATTTGCTTGCGTCGAAAATAGCTTTAATTTACTAAAAAAACAATTACTATTGTGTCTGTATAGTCCAGCGGTTGATACTCCAGACTGTCAGGCGGAAAAATCGGGTTCGATTCACCATCAGAGCAAATTTTTTATATACTGAATTTTAACTTTAAAAAGAAATTCAGTTTCTTTTTTAAATTATTTGAAAAAAATTACGTTTTCTAAAGAGTTAAAGAGGCTGAGTTACAAGGTCGACCCATAAAACGTACAGGGATTAGGAGGCACAGTTGGGGGGCTGTTAAAGAGGCTGATTCACAAGTTCGAACCTTAAAACGTACAGGGATTAGGAGGCACCCTGTACGACGTGATTTGAGTATTCAGGAATTAAAAGCCTTAACACAAGAATATTCAAGAGCGGGGGGTTTGGGGGCGGCAGCCCCCAACTTTAACTCCTGACATGATCAGCTAACAGTTAGTCAAGCAATAATAAGTAATAAACTGTACAAAAACGTGCAGAAATTATTTGAAAAAAACTACGTTTTCTAAAGAGTTAAAGAGGCTGAGTTAAAAGGTCGAACCTTAAAACGTACAGGGATTAGGAGGCACAGTTGGGGGGCTACCGCCCCCAAACCCCACTTTCGCAGCCTTTAAATATATAAAAAATTTCTTTAAACTGAAAGTAAGGAGCGACATTAAAACTTAAAACGAACAGAAATTATTCCGTATATGAAAGAGGCTGTGCCCTCCTCAACGCCTCGCTCTTTAGGCTAAAGTTTTTATTGTTTAAAAAAAGAGTTGTGAGAAAGTCAAACTTTAGCGTAAAGAGCGAGGCGTTGAGGAGGGCACAGCCTCTTTCATATACGGAATAATTTCTGTTCGTTTTAAGTTTTAATGTCGCTCCTTACTTTTCAGTTTAAAGAAATTTTTTTATATTTAAAGGCTGCGAAAGTGGGGGTTTGGGGGCGGTAGCCCCCCAACTGTGCCTCCTAATCCCTGTACGTTTTAAGGTTCGACCTTTTAACTCAGCCTCTTTAACTCTTTAGAAAACGTAGTTTTTTTCAAATAATATGGATGTAAGACTCATCATGTAATTGCATTTTATATCTCTATAGCTTGTCCGGATTATCCGTTTTCTGGAAAAATGGAACAGAAAGCAAGAAAAGCGGTCTAGATTTGCCGTTTTTCAAACAAATGTCTGAACAAATTTATCAGCTATCCCAGACTGCAGCCACGATTTCTTTCAGGGATGGTGGATTTTTTGGGGGGAGGGGGAGAGAATAATAAGAAAAAAACTAAAAAAAATCAAAGAACTTTTTATATGCATTTTTGTTATGTTTTTACGAGTCAGACAAAATTTTAAGGGGAAGGGCTCAAATCCCGCAGTCCTCATCAAATCTGTTTTTTTGTGAGCCAAAACCTAAAATAAACAATTTTATAGCCTCAGCTAGACACTTTCCCTTTTTCTGTTCTGAACCAGGTTAAAAAACTACTTTTTTTATAACTTATCGTCTCTAATCATCTCATTTTTCTGGTAATTTTTCTAAATAAGCAGCCCATACTACGGGTTTACGTCCTATTTCTTCATTTTCTGACCCATCTATTTTTTCACTTTCTGACATTCATTTTCCGGGCCCCAAAACGAAAAGATAACATGGAAGTAGTAGTTTCAGCTCCCAGTTTTCTGTCCATTTTTTTCACTAAGTGGATAGTCTGTACGCGCTAATATAAGAAATTCTTTTCATAGTCTCTGGAGAAACATCCAAAAGCAATAGCAAGGATTAGCTGCGGATTTGCTTGCTTCTCGTTTCTAGACATTTGTTGTTCATTTGGGAGCTAGCAGTGAACAAAATTCTGTTTTCATGATGCATGAAAACTGAACTTTTTAGCGCGATGTTGTAAGCACATTTTGATTAGTTTAACACCCCCCCCCAGCCTGTCCTGAATGTTTTAGCTTGTTACTCCAACAAACTAAGAGGAGGACAACCCCCTTCAGAGCCCTCAGGGCAAGGGTTCTAAATTATGCCCTGGGGGAATATAACGTTTTTATAGAAAGTGTTGTTGTAGAAACTTTAAAAAAGGCTCATTTGACTGAAAATTGAAAGGGCTAGTGCTTTTTTAATAGTCGAAAAAGATTGGAGAGCAACTAACCCTCTCTCACGCCCACTATTTCAACAAACACATGCATTCGATATTTTGAGATATTCATTTTGTTCAACGTAGTTAAAAATTCTGGAAATTATGTCTTTGGGGATGACAAACCCCCACAGTGCTCAGGGTAAGAGTTGTAAGTTATGCTTTGGGGGCATATAGCGTTTTTATTGAAAGGATTGTCGTAGAAACTTCAAAAAGGAATCATTCAATTGAAAACTGGAAGGGCTAGTGCCTTTTTTAATAGTATAAAGTGATTGGAGGGCAACTAACCCCCCCCCCCCCTCTCTCGTCTACCATTTCCCCAAACACATCCAATCAAAATTTTGAGATAGCCATTTTGTTCCACGTAGTTGAAAGTTCTGGAAATTATGTCTTTGAGGATGAAAAACCCCCCACACCCCTCAGGGCAATGGTTGTAAGCAATGTCCTGGGGGCATATAACGTGTTTATATAAAGCGTTGTCGTAGGCACTGCAAAAAAAGCTCATTCGATTGGAAATTCAAAGGGCTAGTGGCCTTTTAATAGTCGAAACTGATTGGAGGGCAACTAACCCCCTTTCACGCCTACCATTTCCCCAAACACATCCAAACAAAATTTTGATATAGACTATTTGTTCAACGTAGTTGAAAGTTCTGGAAATTAGGTTTTTGAGGATGACCAACCCCCCCCCCCCCCCAAACTCCTCAGGGCAAGCGTTGTAAGTTATGCCCTTGGGTCATATAAGGTTTTTATAGAAATTTTTTGTTGTAGAAACTTCAAAAAGGTCTCATTCAATTGGAAATTGAAAGGGCTAGTGTGCTTTTTAATAGTAGAAAGTGATTGGAGGGTAAATAACCCCCTCTCACACACACACCCCCATTTCCCCAAACACACCCAATCAAAATTTTGAGATAGCCATTTTTTCAACATTTTACAACCCCCTCAACCCTCAGGGTTGTAAATTATGCCCTGGGGGATTACAAGGTTTTTATAGAAAGGGTTGTCGTAGAAACCTAAAAAGGGTTCAATCCATTGGAAATTGAAAGGGCTAGTCCCCTTTTTAATAGTAGAAAAAGATTAGAGGGTAACTAACCCCCCCCCCCCCTCACGCCCAGCATTTTCCCAAACTCATCCAATCAAAGTTTTGAGATAGCTATTAATTTCAACGTAGATTGAAAATTTGGAAATTAGGTCTTTGAGGATAACAACCCTCCCCCCCCCCGCAGCCCGCAGGGTAAGGGTTGTTAGTTATGTCCTTGGGTATATAAGGATTTTTATAAAAAGTGTTTTTGTAGAAACTTCAAAAAGGCCTCATTCAATTGGAAATTGAAAGTAATTGAAGGGCAACTAACCCCTCTCTCACGTCCACCATTTCTCCAAACACATCCAATCAAAATTTTGAGATAGCCATTTTGTTCAACGTAATTTAAAGTTCCGAAAATTATGTCCTTTAGGATGACGAACCCCCCACAGCCCCAAGGGCAAAGGTTGTGAGTTATGCCCTGGAAGCATATAAGGTTTTTATAGAAAGCGTTGTCGTAGAAACTTCAAACAGGGCTAACTCAATTGGGAATTGAGAGAGCTAGTGTTCTTATCATAGAACACTGCACAATCACAGCACAATAACGTTATTTAAATAAAAAACGATATTGGCACAATGTATTATTTATTTTTTTTATTTTTGGTTCGTTTTAGAACAGGGTACTTTGTATCGAAGGAGTTGCCGTAGAAATTTTGAAGAGGGCTCATTCGATTGAGAATTGAGAAGGCTTGTGCCATTTTTAATAGCTAAAAGTGATTTGAAGGCAACTAACACCCCTTCCGCGCCCACCATTTCCCAAAACATATCAAATAAAATTTTAAGAAAGATAACTTTTTTGATATAGTTGAAAGTTCTGGAAATTAGGGCTTTGAGGATGACACCCCCCCCCACACAGCCCTCAGAGCAAGGGTTGTAAGTTATGCCCTGGGGGCATATAAGGTTTTTATAGAAAGCGTTGTCGTAGAAACTTCAAAAACAGCTAACTCGATTGGAAATTGAGAGGGCTAGTGCCGTTTTTCATACTTGAAAGTGATTGGAGAGCAACTAACCCCCCTCTCACGTCCACCATTTCCCCAAACACATGCAATCAATATATGGAGATATCTATTTCGTTCAACGTAGTTCAAAGTTCTGGAAATTAGGTCTTTGAGGATGATAGCCCCTTCAGAGCCCTCAGGGAAAAAGGTTGTAAGTTATGCCCTTGGGGCAATTAAGGTTTTGATAAAAAGCGTTGTCAAAGAAACTTCGGAAAGGGCTCATTTGATTGGAAATTGAAAGGGCTACTACCTTTTATAATAGTTGGAAGTGATTGGAGGGCAACTAACCCCCCTTTTACGCCCACCATTTCCCCAAACACATCCAATTAAAATTTTGAGATATCCATTTCGTTCAACGTAGTTGAAAGTTCTGGAAATTATGTCTTTGAGGATGACAAACGCCACACCAGGTGTTGAAAAAGTTCCAAAACTGCCAGTAGCAGAATTCGACAGAATTCCTAAAGCTGCTGCCACTTAATCAGCAAAACTTGTATTTTGACAGCTTTTCTTTGAGCAGAAAGTAATTTTATATGTAAAGACGGTATTTTCAGACCAAATCTGCCAACAAATTTCACAAGGCCATGAAAAGTACCAAGTAGCATAGCTACTATTCTACTCAACTTTTTGCATGGCAGCCCCCCCCCCCACACCCCTTAGGGCAAGGGTTGTAAGCTTTACTCTGGGGGCATATAAGCTTTTAATAGATAGCGTTGTTGTAGAAACTTCAAAAAGGAAAGGAAAGGACTCATTCAATTGGATTTTGAAAGCGCTAGTACCCCTTTTTAATAGTAGAAAATGATTCGAGGGTAACTAACCCCCCCCCCCCCCCTCACGCCCACCATTTCCCCAAACACATCTAATCAAAATTTTGAGATAGCCATTTTGTTCAACGTAGTTAAAAATTCTGGAAATTAGGTCTTTGAAAATGATAGCCCCTTCAGAGCCCCCAGGGCAAAGGTTGTAAGTTATGCCCTGGGGGAATTTAGGTTTTGATGAAAAGCGTTGTCGAAGAAACTTCGAAAAGGGCTCATTTGATTGGAAATTGAAAGTACTACTGCCCTTTATAAAAGTTGAAAGTGATTGGAGAGCAACTAACCCCCCTCTTACGCCCTCCATATCCTCGAACGCATCCAATAAAAATTTTGATATTGCCATTTTGTTCAACGTAGTTGAAAGTTTTGGAAATTATGTCTTTGAGGATGACAAAACCCACACAAGTTGTAGAAAAAGTTCCAAAACTGCCAGTAGCAGAATTCGACAGAATTCCAAAAGCTGCTGCCACTTAATCAGCAAAACTTGTATTTAGAAAGTAATTTTATATGTAAAGACGGTATTTTCAGACCAAATCTGCCAACAAATTTCACAAGGCCATGAAAAGTACCAAGTAGCATTGCTACTCTGCTACTCAACTTTTTGCATGGCAGCCCCCCCCCCCACACCCCTTAGGGCAAGGGTTGTAAGCTATACCCTGGGGGTATATAAGGTTTTTATAGATAGCGTTGTTGTAGAAACTTCGAAAAGGACTCATCAATTGGAATTTGAAAGCGCTAGTACCCTTTTTAATAGTCAAAAGTGATTTGAGGGCAACTACCCCCCTCCCCTTCTCACGCCCACCATTTCCCCAAACACATCCAATCAAAATTTTGAGATAGCCATTTTCTTCAACGTAGTTGAAAGTTCCTGAAATTAGGTCTTTGAGGATGACAACCCCCCCACAGCCCTCAGGATAAGGGTTGTAAGTTATGCACTGGGGGCATTTAAGGTTCTTATAGAAAGGGTCGTTGCAGAAACTTCAAAAAGGGCTCAATGAATTGGAAATTGAATGGGCTAGTGCTTTTTTTAATAGTAGAAAGTGATTGGAGGGCAACTAACCCCCCTCTCATGCCCGCCATTTAAACAAACATATCCAATCAGAATTTTGAGATAAGCATTCTGTTCAACGTAGTTTAAAGTTCTGGAAATTCGGTCTTTGAGGACGAAGACCCCCCCCCCCTCCCTCCACAACCCTCAGGGAAAAGGCTGTAAGTTATGCCCTGGGGGCATATCAGGTTTTATAGAAGGTGTTGTCGTAGAAACTTTAAAAAGGGTTCAGTCGATTGGAAATTGAAAGGGCTAGTGCCTTTTTAATAGTCGAAAGTGATTGGAGGGCAACTCATCCCCCTCTCATGCCCACTATTTCCCCAAACAAAACCAATCAAAATTTTTAGATAGCCATTTTGTTCAATGTAGTTAAAGTTCTGGAAATTATGTCTTTAAGGATGACAAACCTCCCACGCCCCACATGGCAAGTGTTGTAAGTTATGCCCTGGAGGCATATAAGGTTTTTATGAAAAGTGTTGTTGTAGAAACTTCAAAAAAGGCTTATTTTATTGGAAATTTAAAGGGCTAGTGGTCTTTTTAATTGTCGAAAGAGATTGGAAGGCAACTAACCCCCCTCTCACGTTCACCATTTCTCCAAACCACATCCAATCAAACTTTTGAGACTGCCATTTTGCTCAACGTAGTTGAAAGTTCTGGAAATTTGGTCTTTGAGGTTGACCCTCCCCCCTCCACAGCCATCAGGGTCAGGGTTGTAAGTTATACCCTGGGGGCATATAAGGTTTTTATTGAAAGTTTTCTTGTAGAAACTTCAAAAAGGGCTCATTTAATTGGAAATTGAAAATGCTAGTGCCCTTTTTAATAGTCGAATATGATTAGAGGGCAACTAACCCCCCTCTCATGCCCATCATTTCTCCAAACAAATCCAATCAAAATTTTGAGATAGCTATTTTTTTCAAAGTAGTTTAAAGTTCTGGAAATTGGTTCTTTAAGGATGACAACCACCCCTTCCACCAACCCTCAGGGCAAGGGTTGTAAGTTATTCTTTGGGAGCATATAAGGTTTTTATGGAAAGTGTTGTTGTAGGAACTTCAAAAAGGGCTCATTCGATTGTAAATTGATTGAGCTAGTGCCCTTTTTAATAGTCGAAAGTGATTGGAGGGCAACTAGCCCCCCTCTCACTTCCACCATTTCTTCAAACACATCCAACCAAAATTTTGAGATAGCCATTTTCTTCAACGTTGTTGAAACTTCTGGAAAATTGGTCTTTGAGGATGACAACCCCTCCCCTCCACAGCCTTTCTGGGTCAGGGTTGTAAGGTATATCCTGGGGGGATATAAGGTTATTATAGAAAGTGTTGATATAGAATCTTCAAAAAGGGCTCATTTGGTTGGAAATTAAAAGGGTAGTGCCTTTTTTAATAGCCGATAGTGATTTGAAGGCAACTAACCCCCCTCTCGCGCCCATCATTTCTCCAAATAAATCCAATCAAAATTTTGAGATAACCATTTTATTCAAAGCAGTTTAAAGTTCTGGAAATTGGGTCTTTGAGGATGACAACCCCCCCCCCCCCTCTCCACCAACCCTCAGGGCAAGGGTTGTAGGTTATTCCTTGGGGGCATATAAGGTTTTTATAGAAAGTGGTGTTGTAGAAACTTCAAAAAGGGCTCATTCGATTGGAAATTGAAAGGCCTAGTGCCTTTTTTCATAGTCAAAAGTGATGGAAGGGCAACTAGCCCCCCTGTCACACCCACCATTTCCCAAAACATATCCAATCAAAATTTTGAGATATCCATTTTTTTCAACGTAATTTAAAGTTGGGGAAATTAGGTATTTGAGGATGGCCATCCCCCCCCCCACTACCCTCAGGGCAAGGGTTGTATATATATGCCCTGGGGTATGTAAGATATTTATAGAAAGTATTGTCATAGAAACTTCAAAAATGGCTCATTCGATTGGGAATTAAAAGGACTAGTGCCCTTTTTATAGTCGAAAGTGATAGGAGGGCAACTAACCCCCCTCTGACGCCTAACATTTCCCCGAACAAATTCAATCAAAATTTTGAGATAGCCACTTTGTTCAACATAGCTGAAAAACTCCGGAAATTATGTCTTTGAGGATGAAAAACCCCACACAGCCCTCAGGGCAAGGGTTGTAAGTTATCCCCTGGGGTCATATAAGGTTTTTATAGAAAGTGTTGTCGTTGAAACGTGAAAAAGGGTTCATTCAATTCGCGATTAAGAGGGCTAGTGCCCTTATTGATAGTCAAAAGCGATCGGAGGGTGAATACCCTCCCCCACGCCGATCATTTCCCCAATGACTTCCAATCAACATTTTAATATAGCCATTTTTTTGAACGTAGTTGAAGGGTCTGGGAATTATGTCTTTGAGTATGACACATCCCCCCCCCCCTCACATTCCTCAGGAATAAGGTTTTAAGTTACACCCTGGGGGCATATAAGGTTTTTTCTAGAAAGTGTTGTCGCAAAAACTTCAAAAATTGCTCATTCGATTGGAAATTAAGAGGGATATTGCACTTTTTAATAATCGAAAGTAATCCGGGGGGAAAATCAAAACCCAAATGCCTTATGTCTTTCAGGTTGACAACTCCCCCCCCCCCCCCATAGCCCTCAGGACAAGGGTCGTAAGTTATGCCCTTGGGGCATATATGTTGTTTTTTTTTAGAAGTTTTTGTCGTAGAAGCTTCAAAGGCGGCTCGTTTATTGGAAATTCAGAGGACTAGTGCCTTTTTTATTAGTCGAAAGTGATCAGAGGGCAAATGACCACTCCCCCCTACGCCCATCATTTCCCCAAACACTTCCAATCAAAATTTTGAGATAGCCATTTTGTTCAAAGTATTTGAAAGGTCTGAAAATTATTTCTTTGAGGATAAAAAATACCCCCAGTCCTCAGGGTAAGAGTTGTAAGCTATGCCCTTGGGGCATTTAAGGTTTTTATAAAAGGCATGGTCATATAATCTTCGGAGGGGGCTCATTGGATTGGTAATCAGACACCCTAGTGCTCTTTTTAAGGGCCAAAGGGATCAGACGGCAGCTACCCCTCCCCCCACCCACACACAGACACGTCTTATTGTCCCGAAATGCATTTAATAGAAATTTTGAAATACCCATTCTATTCAAAATTGTCTAGATATCATATAGCAAGGCTTTTGGGGTTGAAACTAACCCCAGAGATAAGGGGCAAGGGTTGTAAGTTATGCCCAGGGGGTATTCAAGGTTTTTATAGAAGGGATGGTTGTTAACTTTAGAAGATGCCCAGTCTTTTTCCATGAAAAAGACTATGTCATTAAAAAACGAACAGAAATTAACTAAAAAAAAATTTTTCAACAAAATAAGCTTTTCAAAAAAAAAAAACTCCATTAAACCAAAAATGAACAAAAATAAAATCAAATAATATACCAAGCATACAGCTACCCCAAATCAGTATCAATAAATAAATGAAACCCAAAACAAACAGAAATTAAAATAAATAAGAGATTCAAAGTCAAAACAAGCAGAAATTGATATGAGTAGGGTTCTAAAACCCGATGCTTTTTAAAAGCCAGAATATAATTTTTACTTTACTGAAAAAATTCTTTTGAATATTTTCATTTTCATAATTTTAAGAAGTCAAAAATTAATTGAGATTTTAAGGAATAAATATCAGCATATGTGTATTAAACTGACAATGCACATTTTTTTCAATAAATTCAATTGAATTGTTTTCAGTAAAGTATAAATTATATTCTGGTTTTTAGAAAGCATAGGGTTTTGGAACCCTAAAAATATTAATTTCTGCTCGTTTTAGGTTTGACTCTGTTACTTGTTTTAATTTCTGTTTGTTTTGGGTTTCATTTATTTATTGATACTGATTTGTAGCAGTTGTATGCTTGATAGATTATTTGATTCTATTTTTGTTAATTTTTGGTTTAATGGAGTTCTTTACTTTTTAAAAAACTTATTTTGTGGAAAAAGTTTTTTTTAATTAATTGAATCTAGCACGTGCTACAGTGCTATACATTATGAAATAGTGCTACATTTAGCTCTTTCATGTTATAGATGGCAACCTTGTAGTAAATGTTAAGATTTTTAGGCATATACAAGATACTAGAAACTGCAAGCTCTTCTATTGAAATTCAGCTTTACAGTATAATTATCCTTCAATGTATTTAAACTTTCACTTTTCGTAACATTGAGGACTTTACTAAAATTAAAACATTGAGGAGTTTACTAATAAAAGCAAATGGAAGCTTGGTAGACAAGATTAATGTTATAGAATTAAAGAGGTCTTCGTGTACTATATATGTAGTGTCCAAATTATATTTTGAAAAAAAAACTGATTCAGAATGCAAAGTAAATAACTAAATAATATATTATAAAAAGATATCGATTTAAAACCTATAAATGACTAATAGATAACGTATAATGAAATGTAATTAAGTAATATGTAATTATTATAACATACTACATAATAATTTTTATCATTAAATTAATAGTCGAGAAATTCCTAATATATTTACACATAATGACCAGTATATTGGTTAACACACTGCCATTTTGCAAGACTGTACCGTGTTACTAGTCAACGAACGAATGAGCGATTTTTAGTAAATTAAATTGTCATTAAATATTTATATTAATAGTAAACTGTCATTGAATTTATACAAATCTATAGGAAACTACCATTAAATATTTCATGTTTAAATATTTGATATACATATCATTAAATGTTTAAATGTTATTTTTTTGACGTTACATGCCATTAAATATTTAATGTGGTCAAAAGTTTGACCACAGAGTAACCAAGAAATCCCTCGTAAAAAAATAGTATGACTTCAAAATGTTTATTCTTTTCACTTGCTCAATGTTTTCAGATACTTATTAAAAATACTTCTACAAAAAATACTTATAAAAATACTTATATAGGCCTACTTTAAAAATACTTATAAAAATTTATTAATATATATAAATTTGTATAGTTGCAGCGTATATAGCAATCTTGATAATTTCTTGATAATTGGCTCATACTAAGACTAACTTATAGCCTGGTCCCTCATTGCCTAAGTTATTCAAATCTGAAAATACATGCGTTCAACTAGTTGCAAGCTTTATAGTGATGGACACATAATTGAACATTAACGGCTTTCAATTAATAGGAAAAAGTCAGCACTTATGAGAGTCTCGTTTTTGAAAAAAAAAAGTTCCTATTCAAAGTGATATAAATGTGCCAATTGTAAATAATATGACATTTTTAGGTGTGGCTTTTAACTCAAAAATGCTATGGATGGATCATGTAAATAATTGTACTAAGAAGGCGAATATAGCGTTGCGTAATCTAGTCACAATTCGGCGATTCGGTTTTAGTCGTTTTTTCACTGTTGAATTTTTATAAACTGTACATTCGGAGTATTTTAGAGTATGCTTGTCCTTTGTGGCATCCGGGGCTAAGTGAAGAGCAAAGGAATGACCTTGAGAATGTGCAGGAACGAGCTACCCGTGTGATATTAGGTCCAGAATTCACGAATTATGATGATAGCCTTAAAATCCTAGGCCTAGATGGACTTGGTGCCAGGCGACACCAGCTTATATATTTTGATGTGAGAATCATCATGTAATTGCATTTTATATCTCTATAGCTCGTCCGGACGATCCGTTTTCTGGAAAAATGGATCAGAAAGCAAGGAAAGTGGTCTAGATTTGCCGTTTTTCAAATAAATGTCTGAACAAGTTTATCAGCTATCCCAGACTGCAGCCAGGATTTCTTTCAGAAATGGATTATTTTTTTTGGGGGGGGGGAGGAGGATAATAAAAAAAACTAAAAAGGATAAAAAAAAACTTTTTGTATGCATTTTGTTACGTTTTTACGAGTCAGACAAAATTTTACGGGGAAGGGCTCAAATCCCCGTCCTTTTCCGCACCCCTGGATAAGACCCTGAGCAGTCCTCATCAAATATTGTTTTTTTTTCTGAGCCAAAACCTAAAATAAACAATTTTATAGCCTCAGCTAGACGATGTCCCTTTTTCTGTTCTAAACCAGGTTAAAAAAAGTACTTTCTTTATCACTTATCGTCTCTAATCATCTCCTTTTTCTGGCGATTTTTCTAAAAAAGCAACCCATATCTAAAATAGCAGCGTTTTCGTCCTATTTCTTCATTTTCGGACCCACATATTTCTTCACTTTCTGACATTCATTTTCCGGGCCCCAACACGAAAAGATAGCATGGAAGTAGTAGTCTCTGCTCCCAGTTTTCTGTCCCATTTTTTCACAAAGCGGATAGTCTGTACGCGATAATATAAGAAATTCTTTTCATAGTCTCTGGAGAAACATCCAAAGGTGATAGCAAGGATTAGCTGCGGTTTTGCTTGCTTCTCGTTTCTCAACATTTTTTGCTTATTTGGGAGCTAGCAGAGAACAAAATTCTGTTCTCATGATGCATGAAAACTGAATTTTTTAGCGCGATGTTGTAAGCACATTTTCATTAGTTCAACCTCCCCCCCCCCTAGCCTGTCCTGAATGTTTCAGCTTGTTACTCCAACTAACTAAAATCTTTTGAGGGATAGAGATCAAAATCATAATATTTCTTGACTAAGCATCATGGCTTAGCGACAGTTGATTTTGAATTACCACCATGTTAAATGAAACTCTTAAATTTTTTTGAAGCAAAAATTCTGAGTTCCTGACTGCCTGAGATCCAAGTACCTTCCTAACAACACCATTTTAAATTCTTTTATTATACACAGAATCGGAAAACTAGCATAGGCCTATAGGTGTGTACCAATGTGCAAGACTGTGTAGTGCTGTGCAGCAGAGCTGGATCTAGGGAAGGGGTCTAGATCTAGAAGGGGGTTGGGATTTTTTTGACAAAAATTGTAATATTCATATTTGTAAATATTTGCATGATTGTGTGACAGGGGCCGGCAAAGTCTACATTTGCCCCGTGAGAAAAAAAAAAACAACTACGGTTCTACCATAGATCTCCAATAACTCAAAGCAAAAAATCCATTCTCTTGAAAATCATACAACAGCTTATAGTATTCACACTTTCTTTCCAGGGGTGTTAATTTCAGCCAACGTGACGACGAATATCTTCCTTTAGTAGAACTGCTCAAATTCTATTTGGAAATCAAATCTGGATGTATCAAACTTAGCGGGCAGTATTTTGAAACAAACACGGCAAAAAGATGGTCCACGTTTTTTTTTAAGCTCTTTGCCTTTTTTCAAACTCCTTATTATTTCGTCCAACAAAAAGAAAAAAAAAGTAGCACGAAAGTGCTAGAATTTGGTCATGTGAGAGAAAAAGTACTACATCATAGGCAGCACAACAGCGATGCCTAAGTAAAGAACGATGTTGGCAAAATGTTTTTTTTTTTTTTTGGTTTCTTTGTTCCTTTTAGACCAGGGCACTTCGTATCGAAGAAGTTGTCATAGAAACTTCGAAAAGAGCTCATTCGATTGAAAATCGGAAGGGCTTGTGCCCTTTTTAATAGCTGAAAGTGAATAGAAGGCAACTAACACCCCTTCCACGCCCACCATTTCCACAAACACATCCAATCAAAATTTTGAGATAGCAATTTTGTTCAACGTAGCTAAAAGATTTGGAAATTATGTCTTTGAGGAGGAAACTCCCCCCCCCCCAGCCCGTGGGGCAAGGGTTGTAAGTTATACCCTGGGCCCATATAAGGTTTCTCTAGAAAGCGTTGTCGTAGAAACTTCAAAAAGGACTCATTCAATTGGAAATTCAAAGGGCTAGTGCCTTTTTTAATAGTCAAAAGTGATTGGGGGGCAACTAACCTCCCTCTCAAGCCCACCATTTCCCCAAACACAAGCAATCACAATTGTGAGATATCCATTTTGTTCAACGTAGCTGAAAGTTCTGGAAATTAGGTCTTTGAGGATAACAAACCCCTCATAGCCATCAAGGTAAGGGTTGTAAGTTATGCCCTGGGGAATCTAACGTTTTCTGAGAAAGGATTGTCGTAGAAACTTCAAAAAGGATTCATTCAGTTGGAAAGTGAAAGGGCTAGTGCCTTTTTTAATAGTAGAAAGTAATTGGAGGGCAACTAACCCCCCTCTCACGTCCAAAATTTCCCCAAACACATCCAATCAAAATTTTGACACAACCATTTTGTTGAACATAGTTGAAAGTTCGGGAAATTAGGTCTTTCAGGATGACATCCCGCCCCCCCCCCCATTTCGCTCAGGGTAAGGGTTGTAAGTTATGCCCTGGGGGCATATAAGGATTTTATAGAAAGGGTTGTTGTACAAACTTCAGAAAAGGCTCATTCGATTGGATATTGAAAGGGCTAGTCCCCTTTTTAATAGTAGAAAAAGATTGGAGGGCAACTAACCCCCCTCTAACGCCAACCAGTTCCCCAAAACCATTCCAAAATTTTGAGATAGCCATTTTGTTTAACGTAAATTAAAGTTTTGGAAATTTGGTCTTTAAGGATAAACCCCCCCCACACAACCCTCAGGGCAACGGTTGTAAGTTATGCCCTGGGGGCATATAAGGTTTTTATAGAAAGTATTGTCGTAGAAACTTCAAAAAGAGCTCATTCGGTTTGAAATTGACGGTCAGTGCCCTTTTTAATAGTCGAAAGTGATTTGAGGGCAACTAACCCCCCTCTCAGGCCCACCATTTCCCCGAACACATTCAATCAAAATTTTGAGATAGTTATTTTGTTGAATGTAGTAGAAGGGTCCGGAAATTATGTTTTTGAGGATGCCCTGGGGGCATTATGGTTTTTTATAGAAACCGTTGTCGTAGAAACTTCAAAAACGGCTCATTCAATTGGGATTTCAGAGGGCTAGTGCCCTTATCAAAGAACGATGTAGGCACAATGTATTTTCTTCCTTTTTTTGGCTTGTTTGTTTCTTTTAGACCAGGGCACTTCGTATCGAAGGAGTTGCCGTAGAAACTTCGAAAAGGGCTCATTCGATTGAAAATTGGAAGGGCTTGTGCCCTTTTTAATAGCCGAAAGTGATTGGAAGGCAACTAACACCCCTTCCAAGCCCACCATTTCCCAAAACATATCCGATCAAAATTTTGAGATAGCCACTCTGTTCAACCTAGTTCAAAGATCTGGAAATTAACCCCCTCTCACGCCCACCATTTCCCCAAACACGTCCAATCAAAGTTTTGAGAAAGATATTTTGTTCCACGTACGGAAAGTTCTGGAAATTAGGTCTTTGAGGTTGATAAACCCGTGCCCCCCCCCCCATCCCTGAGGGCAAGAGTTGTAATTTATGCCCTGGAGGCATATAGGGTTTTTATAGAAAGCGTTGTCAAAAAACTTCAAAAAGGGCTCATTCGATCGGAAATTGAAAAGGCTAGTGCCATTTTTAATACTTGAAAGTGATTGGAGGGCAACTAATCCCCGTCTCACGCTCACCATTTCCCCAAACATATCCAATCATAATTTTGAGATATCCGTTTGTTTCAACGTAGTTGAAAGTTCTGGAAATTAGGACTTTGAGGATGATAAACCCATCAGAGCCCTCAGGGCAAGGGTTGTAAGTGATGCCCTGGGGGTATATAAGGTTTTTATAGAAAGTGTTTTTGTAGAAACTTTAAAAAGGGCTGATTTGATTAGAAATTGAAAGGGTTAGTGTTTTTTTAATAGTCGAAAAAGATTGAAGAACAACTAACCCCTCTCTCACGCCCACCATTTCAACAAACACATGCAATCAATAATTTGTTCAACGTAGTTAAAAATTCTAGAAATTATGTCTTTGAGGATGACAAATTTCCACAGCCCTCAGGGTAAGGGTTGTAAGTTATACAATATTAATGTTATATAATTAAGGAAGCTTTTAAGCAATTCCCTAGTTTGCCCCTAGTATTATCATCCCTCAAAAATTCATTCCTGTGAATTTTTTTGATTAATATATCTGCCTTGCTGAAATATCATCTGCCTAAATACTGAAATTATAGTCATGAAGATTTTTTGCATGCCATTCCAATACCTCAGATCGCTCACCACCCTGTCTGCTATGGTATGCTATACTCAGACTTTACTGAAAATTGATGGGGCTAAAATATTTAGCTTTATCTATTTGCCCTTGGTGAGTTTGAACTCCCTTCGCAAGAGTAAAGAACACTTGGTTTTTGCTAGAAGTGCCCGAAAAACTTCCGGGAGACCTTCAGGCGGGCTGGCATGCCTATTAAAACATAAACTAGTCCCGCTATCCCCTGTGTGTTATCGTGAATGTGATTATTTTATTGCAATCCGTTTTGCTAACCTAGTTCTTATTAATGTAGGCTATACCTCCCTTGCGACCAAAGATCCTTTTCCTCTCTAACAAAGTATACTAAAGCATGTGCTTCGCTAAAGAACCATTTTGTTAGTGTTGAGAGTAATGAACTGGATTGGATCCTGTTAGGCGATATGAACAGTGATATAAACTCTACCTCAACACGGACTGATTTATTTTTAGATTTGCTACCTAATGGCTATCGGGTTTCGGATAAAGATGCATCCCATTCATACATACATAATAGCAGTTCATTGTCTGATATTGATCACTGTGTTGTTTCTTCTGGTGTTTCCATTAGCGATATTCACATTGACCAGGATGAACATGATTATGACCATCTGCTCCTTTCAGCCACTGTCACCATCAATACGACTCGGACTGAACAGACCTTATGTACTAATTACAAAAAGTGGATAACCATGAGAGACTGGAATAAAGCGGACTGGCCTCTATACCTATTAACCCTTGCTCTTCTTTTATCTACAATTAAAGTTCCATTTAATTTACTCTGTACTAGTGTTATATCCCCACAAGCTCGAGTTCAGCTCAATATATATTACAGCCAGATTGTTTCCTGCCTGAAAAAAACTGAAGAAGTGGCTGTCCCGCTTTGTCGTTTTAAGCTTAAGACTAGAGGTTCAATATAGAAATCTGACCCTGATTTAAAAATTGTGAAAAATCGTGCAAAATTGTGGCTTAGAATTTGGATAGCGTGTGGCCGCCCTTTAAGGGGTCACCTTTTTGACATTAAACAGAAAACGAAGTTGGAGTTTAAACGTTATCTTCGTAAAGTAAGGTACAATGGTGTGGAATTTCCGAAAACCTCTAGTCAGTGGAAACAAGTGATTAATGTTACGAAATTTGATTCACCTCCTAATGCCAATCGGATACCTTTTGCCTCTTGGATTAATCATTATAATAAGATTTTTAATATTATGAATTCTGCGGTTCACTCTCAGTTTTTCTAGCCTCTGTTCTTATGTATTATCTGTAAAAATTTACCAAGGTCATGTGTCTCCCGTTTCTGCGGACCGTGTAATTCGTTGTGTTAAGAATTTAAAATCTAAATCATGTGATATTGGTGGTATAAGTATTTTTCACCTTCATATGGATTCTAAAGAATTGATTTATCATTTGCAGTTATTATTTCAAATTTGTCTATGTACGTCTTTGGTGCCTGATTCTTTTTTGTGCTTGCGTGTTACTTCGATTCTTAAACGTGGGAAAGATCCGACTAATTGCGCATCATATAGACCTATTACGGTAGCCTGTTCGCTGAGCAAAGTTTTTGAATATGTCCTGCTTACTGAAATTGTTCTGAAAGTTGATTATGTGTCGAATCAATTTGAGTTTAAACCATATATAGGATGCCAGCATGCGCATCGAATTCTTACTTCTTTTTTAATGCAAGCACAAAAAGTATGGATCTGAAGTTCATTTCTGTGCGTTAGATATTTCAAAAGCTTTTGACTCGGTTTGTCACAGCCAACTATGGTATTCTCTTACCCAGCTTGGAGTGAATTCATCTGTTGTATGTTCGACTTCGGTCAGGAGAGATTTTTTTTGGTAATATTCCTATTCGGTCTGGACTTAGGCAGGGAGGGGCTCTGTCACCGTACCTTTTTAATGTTTGTTTATACCCTGTGCTTTCTCGTATTTTTCCGTCGTGTTTTATGGGTCTAACTAATTTATCTTATATTGCTTATGCAGATGATTTATTACTTATTAACCGTTCAAAATTCACCCCAGCTAAGTCTACCCAGTTTGTTTCTAAGCTTTTGGAAAAAATTGGCCTCGTGCTTAATGCTGAAAAATGTGAGTATTTAGTTTTCAATGCTAAAAACCCAAGTAGTGATTGGAGTTGTAGTTCTTTTTCAGTTAAGCTGGCTCTTGCGTTGCGTTGGCTCGGGATTAGTATTTGCTCTTCTGTTTCAGCTATCCGTGCTAGTGCACTTAAAGAATAAGAATAAGCTTAAAGCAGGTTATGCTAAAATTGTCCCAAATCGTGGCCGACATTCTCGTAAGGCATTGGCTAAACTCTATTCTACATATTGCGACCATTCTATTCTTTTTCTATCAGGTTTGCACCCATTTTTTAATACTAGTGATATGCAGGATATTAGAGTTTTGTATTTTCGTTATTGTAAATATCTTTTGTATTTGCCTCGTTGGTATGTAAACCGTAAGATTATTCGAATGTTTAATGCAACTGATATGTTGACGTCATATAATAAGTATGCCTCCAAGTTAAAAGATGAGTCCTGCAAGCGGTTGGGTCCTTTTCATCCTCTTGTGCGACTGTTCTGATTTGCATTTGTAGTTCTTTATATTGATATTGTTTTGCATGTGTTTTTTTTAGCACGTCTTTACCTTTTATTTTCTTTTGTTACTCCACTTTTTTATAATGTTAGTGGGTCAAAAATAAATTATTATTATTATTTACAGTAACAAAATTGCTTCCTTCGGCTGACCCAAATAAACAAAAAATGTAAAAAATATATCAATTTAAAATCATATCATTAAGATAGAAGAGAGATGATTTACCTGAAATGAAATTAACGTTTATTTACAATGTTATTTATTTACAATGTAATTACATGTAATTACTTTTATTTACAATGTAATTACATGTTAGTTACATGTGTCTAAAATTGTGCAAAACTACCTAAAGTTCAATGCAATTAGTAACATTTTTATTTGCATTAGCATGAAAAAAAACGATTTTTAAAAATATTAAGGGTAGGAACTAATCTTTATTGTCCATTTTAAAATAAACTTAATTTAAAAAAAGCAGGCCTACAGTCAGATTCTCAGCTCCTGATATCAAAGCCAAAATTGGATCAATTAACATTTCGACCCTTTAGCGTTAAAAGTACTTCAGACCCAAAGTGAGAGCCTTGTTGTAAATTAAAAAAAAAAAAACGTTTCCGAATTAATTCTGAAAAAGATAGAATCGACAGCGTCGTACCCACCGATATTTGATGACTGAATGATGCTAGCAAAAAAAAAAAACAGAAATTAGCAATGGGTAACTTGAATAAGAGTAATATAAAAAGATTTCTAGGGAAAAGGGAACCCTCGAATACCAAGAGACAGTCTTACTCTAATATAAAGGAGCTCGTGGGTGGGTTTCCACTGATTTTTTCATAGTGAATTCTCTGCTATAGTTTAATGCCACTTAATTTTATAATTCTGAAAGTGTATTTACTCACCTCTAAACTGCAAATTAATCTAATGAGCGTCTTCAATAAGTAACGATCTTCAATAAGTCATGCGAAATCCTAAATCAACATATTCAATTATGTGTCAATCACTAAAAAGCTTGCAACTAGTTGAACGGATGCATTTTCGGGTTGGAATAACTTAGGCAATGAGGGACCAGGCTATAAGTTAGTCTAAGTATGAGCCAATTAGAAATTATCAAGATTGCTATATACGCTGCCATTATACAAATTTTTGTGCATTAATAAATTTGTATAAGTATTTTTAAATCCTCCCATTAAGATTGTTGTATGCCATAGTGCAGGACTAAGAACTTCGTCTTCTTCATTTCGGTTTTTTTTGTCAAGTTTGTTGTAAATTTTTGTTTCGTTTGGTAGCACGAAAGACATTTGTATTTTAACTCATTGTATGGAAATGTTACAGGATAGGTGTCAATGTTTGAAATTTCCTTGGAAAATTAGAAAACCTTCAAAGTAGCTTCAACCTACATTTTTTTTCTTTTTTTCTTTTGAAATATCACCTTTATTGAAAAACTTTTTATTCTCCTCCCGTGATGAAATTCTAACGGTGATTTTTATTTTGCAGTTCCTTGAAGCTGGTGTACATTTTTTCTGTTAATCCGTATCTGGGTCCAATTCAAGTTTCTCTTAGTCGTATGGTGATGGATATCTTAAAATTCTTCTTTTTATACATTTTGGTGCTCTTTGCCTTTTCTTGTGGTAAGTCGTTTGTTTTCACTCTTGAATTTTCCCCCTTCCAATTAGTGTGTCAGTTTTAAGTATTTTCAATAAGTAATCTACATATATTTTGTCCTCAACTTTTGATTGAATGAAACAGACAGAACTGTCAAATAGAACAGATACATTGTGAATCAAAAGAAGGTGGAACAGATTCTTGCTTTATCAGTTATAGTGAAAATCTTCCAGAAAAGCATACCATACAGAATATGATGCTGCACGGCAGTCTTTTGAAGACTGGCAAGGAAAAACGGTTGAAACAAAGTATTTCGGAAATACTTGAAGTTTAGGAGGCAGATATCTGGCAAAAATTGTGAGTCATTAGAAAACTGCAAATGTGGCAAATAGAGGTGTTGATAAAGAGGCCTTGGCATAAGAAATGGCTAACCGTCTTAAGAATGGAGGTAAAAGATGAGCAATCATAACGGTAATTAAAAAGAATGTTTTTTCTGATAGGCCTAGTTTATGGCATTCATAAGATAAGAAGGAAAATACTTTTGAGGTACAATCATTCGCGTAGCTTATTAAAATAGTTCAAAGATTAAGACTCAAATTCGTTTTCCTTAATGGTCTAATAACTGCACGAGTGGTCAAGGGAATGGAAACCGTGTCTCAGGTTATGTTTTGTCAGAACCAAATAAGAACCAGAAGCATTGGCATCAATTAGTGCATTTACAACTGTTGACAAAGCTTATATGCACCACCACGTGTTCAAACCCAATTTGGGGGACATGGGTTTAATATTTTTCCTCTGACTTATAAATAAATGATAATTCAAAAGTTTGCACAGTGTCATAGAAACAATAATAGGGCAGAAGAATGACCATGAAATACAGGTTTACCTTTCTTTGGGATGGGAGTAAGATCTCCTGTGCAGAAGGTTGAAAGAACAACTCCCTGAACAAACACCATATACACAAGAAGGGCCAGATGGTCTATCAAAGCACAACCACTGTTTCTTAAATGAGAGCCCTGACTCTTTAAGTTAATAGAAGAACAAGAAACAATGGATATTTTGGTCCAAAAAATCAATGCGTAATCATCACATTCCTGTTCTAACGTGGTTTCTAGAACAGCATCAGGAGCATAGAATTCAGAGTCAAAGTGACTGAACCATTAATAATTAAAAATTTCTAAGGTAGAAAGATTAGTGGTAGCTTTTGGAAACTGCAAGCGAGCATCCTGGAAAAGATTCCAGTTGGATGCAATGTTCGAGCTCTCATCAACTAGCGGCTTGCGACGGAGAAAGAATTGAATGTATAAATTACGCTTTGTAAAAATATCCCTAATGTTCATCAACCTGATCATGGACGCTGACATTCCTTCCACAGGCTGAAAAAACACCTGGCAGAATGACAAGTTTAGACATGGGTGGAGTTTTCAAGCCTACTATAGACTAAGGCCCTGCAAACTTTCTTTAAGGGAAAAGCATTTTTTTTTCTCAGCAATTGAGAAAAAATGATGAATTTCTGCGCAATGTATGTCCAAGAGATGACAAACATCCGATTCAGTTAGAGTCACGTGTGAGGTAAGGAGATGTGAATTTTCGCAGGAATTCGGGAAGTTATGGGCAAAATAGAACTGTACTGATCTCGGACCAATCACGTTATAACTTGTGCTGACGGGGAGCAGCTGAAGACTCACCAAAGCTGATTCCACTTGCAAGAATGGAAGTGGCAATTGGGAGGCTGCCTGATGTTTGATAACCGAAAGTAGCATTGATCAACAGAAAGGAAGTATCGTCAGCTATACTTAAAAAACTTTAAAAAACGGTTCAAAATCCGGGTTTTTCAACAAGTTTGAAGTGAAGTTAATTACTTGATTATAACTAATCTCGCTAGGCTTCGCAGTCCTATAATTGTCGGCTGTTAGCTACTCAGTAAAAGTAAAATATAATGCCTTACGACCTGTCATGGGGAGACAATTTAAGGGGTTATTTTAGGGCTAGGTTAACACCATAAGGTGTCATTTAGGTATGAGGTTGTTGATGTTTTGAGGCTCCCAATAAAGACACCTATTATGGGGAAATATTTCTAATTGAGAACACTTTTCTAAAATGTAGGAACTGAGACTGAGCTCTCCTATCCCTAAAAACTGGGATCACATAACAACCTAAAACTGTGACTTCTCTCTGTCTCTTTTTCTCTCTACCTATCTTTTTTCTCTCTATCTATCAATGTCTTTCTCCTTTTCTCTCTCTCTCTAGCTCTCTTTTTCTCTCTCTCTATGTATCTATGTATTTCTCTCTCTGTCTCGCTCTCACTCTGTCTCTCTAGGCTTAGCTCACAGTAGACAGAATATAAAGTATTGACAAAGGCTATACTCTTCGTGAAAGAAAATGTGAAACAGATTTAAAACCAAACAAGATTCATGCTCCGCCTTCGTGCACGCGCGATACCGATATACACATCACGAGAAGCATATGGAGAAACCTGTTTTTTTGTTGTTTTTTTTTGTCCGACCACTAGCAAATAAAATAAGATTCTTACGTATGTTCCCAGGGTCAGTACGCGCGGTATCAAATGTGTTTCATGTTTGGAAAAAGAAGACACTACAGTTTACAGTGGCTTAGCTAATAATTGTTTTTCTATCTTTTAGGTTTAAATCAACTTCTTTGGTATTATGCCGACCTTGAGAAAAAGGTGTGCCTTGAGAGTCGACCAACTACGGGGAATAGAATTGATCAAGATGCGTGCGTAGTCTGGAGACGGTTTTCCAAGTAAGCTATAATTTCTAGGACACTTTCTATCAAAAAATTCTTTACCATAAACAGAGGTTAGAGATAATATTTTTTTAATGAATTCTACCAATCGTATCATTGGTCTTTTGTACGTTTTGGGGTTTGAAATTTTCATTTTGGAGTTTTTCTGTTAATGTAAATATATACGTCTAAAATAGACTAAATACATCATAACTTTTAAACAGTTTTATTGTGTTGCAATAGGTAAAGTCACCAAGGATTTCTCTACCTACACGCGTGTTGCACTGATTACCTCTTTATCTGATATCTATTCAAGTATTCAATTTAAATACAGTCATCATTTAGTATATTCTGCAAGTCTGTAAAGCCAATCTGCAGAATAGACTCTAATGGAGATTGTTCACTGATTCCATTCAGGCAGTTTGCATATTGCAGGCCACAAGCGTTGCAGGATTGGCATTCGTACAGATTGCCTGAATCAGCCAAATGGAAACGTGGTCCAAGAGTTTCACCCTTAAAGCTCGATAAAAGGCTTTTATTATTTTTGTTATTCTATATCGCTTTAGAGCCATTAAGTCTGGGGCTTAATAGGGGAATGGCCTTCAAAGCAGAGAAAGGGACACCATTATTTAGAATATGTCACTAAATTGTTTTTTTTTATTTTCGGTGACTGGCCATTCTAGCTCAATTGTACCCAGACAATCATCCTTGACATTTTGGAGAGTCCGTATGATTTTTGCTGTAGCATATAATTGTCAAGATTTTTTCTTATGCGGGAAACATTACATAACGGTAATTGGGTTCTGGGATAAATTTTGTCTCCGAACCCTGACTTGAAATGAAATGAGCTGTAAACTGACGGTCATGCCTGCATGTAGGGAATGGTGCTCTATGGCAAGCTCTAACAGAAAAAAAACACCATGTGTTGTTGTTAAACAAAACCCAGTATATTCAACTGAAGCACAATTTTGTGATCCCCCTAGGAAATATTTCTATCTAAACAAGCGAGTATTTTACATGATTATTTTAGATTTATGTCTATAAATGAGTTCAAGCTCAATTATCCACTTATACATGTTTATATTTGACATAGTCCCATGGAGAGACATGCTCTAAAAACTAGGCCTGGGCAAAGATAAAATAACAAATAACACTACAATACAAAGATAAACACAACGGCAAAGATACAATAACACAATAGTAATGTGAAAGTAGCAGCTAGCCCAGGATTTATAAATAGATATAAAAAATTTCAATATTACTAAATGTAAATTAAAACTAGAAGATAGCTGAGAGGCCACCATTCAACCAAAGCAACGGACCATACAAATAACTTTATCTTATTAAATAGACGCTAAATCGAAGATTATTTTGAACTTTAAGTTTCCTTTTTATTAATAGGATGTAAGTAAATTTGTCAATCCTTTTGAGCATTAGCAAGATCCTTGTGAGCGTCCCAGCACGTATCAACGCAAACGGAGCGAATTTAGATCTCTTTAGCGAAATTAGATCTCTAAATTTAAATTTAGATCTCTCAGTACTATACTTCTCAATGTAGATACTCTTTTTTCGTCGAGTGTTATAATGATGTAAATCTTGTGATTGGGAGAACAAACTTTGATTGAGGTAACATGGCGGTAATTACTTAATGTCATACTTAAATTTGAAAAGAATTGCTCCAAAAGTAAATTGCAGAGAAACTGGAAGTATATCAAGACTAGTATGTAAAGATACTGTAGAAGACTTATTTGAAAGTACAATAGGTGATGGAATAAAAAGCTTCAGGATTCTTAGGGCTTTATTTTTGAAAATATCTATTGGTTCAATATGGCTTTTGAATGTAGACAAGTATACTAGAGAGCAATAATTAATATTAGACTGAGTTAAAGTAAAATAAATGCTTCATAAAGCAGATTATGGTAAATAATGCTTCAACGTTCGCATTAAACCAACACACCTTGAAATCTTTAAGCGTATTTTTGGAATGTGAATTTCGAAAAATAAGCTTTTGTCAATCAAAAGTCCAAGGTACTTCATCGTATCCACCCGAGATATTGAGAACAGATATTTTGAAGAAGGAACTTGGGTAATGGACCCATGGTGGTATACTTTAGGATTTTTCAATACCAAAAGACCCTAGAAGTTCAAGTACCGCCTACTACAAGCTCCACTTAGGACAAACTATGGAAATTCATTGAAATTATATTTTAATTCTAGAAATGGTACCAATGATCTTTCAATGTATAAAATGTAGTTAAGGAATTTACAATTTTACTATTCCATGTGTTCTGTTTTTGTATTATTTTAAATTGGGGGTCTTTCATAGCAAAAAATTTAAGATTTGAGTGAGTTTATAAATCTAACAAGTCTTTACCTTAACAAATTCATAAGTTTGACGGTGTCGCCATGATTATACTTGGCTCTAGTAAGAAAAAAAAAATCCTTTGAAACTCATTTTTTTCCAGCCTCTTTGAAACAATGCAGACATTATTCTGGGCCGCATTTGGCTTAATTGACCTCGAAAACTTTGAACTTGCTGGCATTAAAGGATTCACACGTTTTTGGGGCCTTTTAATGTTTGGTTCCTATTCAGTGATCAACGTTGTTGTACTACTCAATCTTTTAATAGCCATGATGAATCACTCGTATCAATCAATTTCGGTAAGATCTGTAAGTGAATCCCCTTTGCTTTCTTAATTTTAAATTCACCTAACATATTGTTTTTCCTAAACCTATCCCTATCCTCGTTTAACCTTCAATGTTGAATGTAATAACGCATGACTTCTTTGAGTACTTGGACATGAAGTGGAAGAAGCAGAACATAAAAAACACCCGACTCTTTTTCTTAAATTATGCATTCTTCGTCAACCCTTTTGAATATAGTTAAAAGTGGGGCTGCAACAAAAATGCTTGCCATTGACCACGAATCACGATCAATATCGCAGTGTCTTGATCACGAGACATGCGTGAAATAATTTTAATGTTTTGCTTATTCCATTTAATCACTTTTTTATATACCCCTTTTATCCGTGACGTAACAGGAGAGAAATCTGGGGCGTTTAGGCTTTCACCCAATATGGCAACACTAATAGAAAAAGATACTTTTTCCAACGTGTCACCTTCATGTAAAGATGAAGAGGTGTCAGCTATGGAGTAGGGGGGGGGGGGCTTATTCTCCGTCAATTTTTGGGAGCCAGTAAAGCAATTGAGTATCTACGATTGTACGAGAGGTAACTTAAATGACTCATCTTCAAACTATTGAGTTTAACAGGATTTTGAACGATTGATACCCAATTTTTCTGGTACCCCCCCCCCCCGGTGAAAACATCAGCCAAATTAAAGAGTAGGTTTACTCCCCCCCCCAGAATTGCTGAAATTAAACCCTTACTTCTCCCTTCTCCTTGGGTCAGTTTCTCTTGAAATGGGTTTAAGCAATCTTCCAGGTCAAATCTATTGGTTAACAAATAGATTTGACGAAAACGCTTCTAAAATAAAAACAACTCATAAAAGAGTTGATAAAATCATTGTATTTTATTTTAATCATATTCTTTGATTGTATCATGCAGAAACCTTTATTTTATCTTATTAATTAGTGTTTGATATTCTTTTTAAACTGTTTAAGAATTTGTGTAGCGTGTTTATATAGTATTTATTTTATCTTGGAAAATATTTTATCTTGGAAAAAATCTCCTTGACCTGGATTAACTAACATTATTGAGTGTAATCACACTTGACCTGTTTGAATCTAAATTTATCTTTGTCCGACAAAACTAAAAAATAAAATAAAATGGCGAAAAGATAAATCAATTGGAGATAGTCACCCGAAGAAACTTAAAGATGTATTTTTGGAGTTTTCATATTTTTAGTTCCAATATCTTCAGAAGTTTTTGTTCTGAATTTTTTTTTCTGAAGTTGTGAGTGATTTTCCAATTTATAAAGTCAAAATAGTTTTAATACATAAACTTTTCCTCGGCTTGTCTCTAGCCATGGTCAAAATTTTAGATTTAAGCACAAGTTAAAAGAAATCTTCAATAAAAGGATATAATCCATAACTAATGAAGTAAAAACTTGACAGTTTATTTTAGGATTTTAATAGCTTCAGAATCTTAACAGCTTCAGGATTTTAACAGCTTCAGATTTAAATGTGCTTATTTATTTGTATAATCTCCTGAGGTTTCTTAAGGTTGAATATCTTTTTATATATACAGCCAAAAAGAAAATAGCAATACTTTCTTCTAGTTGTGTGGTAGACAGTGTACTTTAGTTTCATTGGTTTACATACGTGACGTGTTTTCATAAGCCACTCACATTCTTCCTTAATTGTACGTCAAAAAGCAAAACCAAACTACACTGTCCTTTTTAAAGCCTTATTGGCTGTGTCAAGTTCCTATTTGAAATTCTAAGCCATTAAAAAGAACTAAATATTAAATTCTATCCGACTAGTTCTCAAATGTGAAATATTAGCTTAGTGAAAATGAGGCTGCAAGATTTTTTGAATAAATATCTCCTGTGTTTCTGTGTGATATAGCCTTTATAGTCTCATTTCAATGTACAAAATAGGAATATGAAGAGTCGCAAGTTAACATTTAAAAACCAAATTATCATAGAAGGAAAATTTGTTATCTTAATACTGACTTACTCTTGTAAGAAGATAATGTCGTAGCTTAAAAAAAAAAAAAGAAGATAAAAAGCATCATGACTTCCGGAGTACTGGAAGTTGATTATTAATTTAGGATTTTAAAAGTTAATTTGGGAAGAAATTAACTTTTGGCTCAGAAAAACAGAATCTTTTTCATGGCTCAGGAAAACGAAAGCTTAGCGGAACAATTAGAAATAATTAAAAACAATTTGAAACTGCTGCCAGATCTTCTTGTCTGTACATGGAATGAGATTTCCACTCGAAAACAGAAGCTTCATAACTTCAGATAAACCCCTTTGGCATAGACTATAAAAATTCAACTTAGATCGCACATAGGCTCTGACTAAAGGATAAGCGAAAACCATTCTTTTTGGTCCGAGGCAAGAATTATACGCGTCTTTCAAAAATGTAATGTCATACTTATCAATCCATTCAGAACTACCTATTTATCGTAAGAAACAGTGGTTAGAACCTCCCCCCCCTTACTGTCTATCTATGCTATCAAAAGGAATTGGTGACATATAAGAAAGAGTACAATAATATTAAGAAATAGAACAAAATCTTTGACGGATTACCTTCAATTTGGTTTTTTTTTACAAGACCACACTACATTTCTATGACGAACAAATAAACTTTCAAATGGGGATAAGTCCATTTATTAGACAGTGAAAATAGACATAAAAGTCTGGATATTTTGACCACATATACAGCGGTCTTTATCAGCGGAAGCAGTGGTGACGAACACAGTGTTTCCTCTGATAACGACCGCTGTATATTATGTAGTCGAATTATCCAGACTTTGATATCTGTTTTCACAGTCCAATAAATGGACTTGTCTCCATTTGAAGATTATTTGTTTAAAATGGGACAAAACTAAAAATTTTGCTCCCACAACACTATTAGCTTCGAGACTAAGAGGCGAAGAACAAATTAATTGGGTAGTGTCATAGATTATACAGGCTCTCCCAAAACACTGTAAAGCATTTAAAAGTTATTTCGTAATAGAAATTGGAAAAATTTAAGCCTTGCCCTATCCCTCAAATAGTGTTACAAGAGTGGCATGAAGTTTATATCGTAGAAAGCTAATTGAATAAGCATAGTTGCACAGTTTTGGGATTGCGTTTTGCATTACTTTTTGTACATCCTATAGTATCTACTCATATAGAAAATATGTGTGTGAAATAAAAAAAAATACAACGCATTGGCAAAGACACAGCTTTTAGACATCTTAGATAATTCAACATGCTATAGACCTTGTGTCCAATGGAGTGATCATTGATCCCTCTGGTAATGTCTGCCAGTCTCGACAGTTTGTAGAGCCAGTCAATCCTTAACTACGGTGCTATTTATAATTAATCAGGCTGATTTTCCTTGGGTTGGCTGCAGAAGTAAAACATTTAAATGAAGTTGGCGTTAAAAGTTTCCTTGCAGATTTTATGTGCTTTGATAGCCTCCATCAGAATAACACCTATAGAATCCTAGGGGCAAGAAAGATTCAGAGCGAAGGACGCAATCCAAAACCACCCAGCAAAATAGCAATAAGCAGTAGACATAGACACTTAGTTTATCCATTAGCCATGCCAAAAATGAAAGGAATAAAATATATAAGATAAAAGACACGAAGCTGCGCTAATTGGGATGGATAGGGTAGGGCAAAAAGCACCTAGATTTTGACAAAAACATTTTTTGGTCTTTTTTTAGTTGAAAAAAAAACGGCAGAAATGCCCTTACTGATTTTGAAAACTACCACTTTTGTATCTTCATTAAAAAAATTTTAAATAAATATTTTGCTTCTCCTGCATTTTTGTGAATTAGCACCCCTGTTGACACGCTGTGGCCTTGAACTCTCTAACCATCTTTTTTGCAAATAAATAAATAAAACAAGTTTTTCAACTGAAAGTAAGGACCAACATTAAAACTTAAAACGAACAGAAACTATTACGTGTATGAGGGGGTTCGCCCCCTCGTCAATACCTCGCTCTTTACGCTTAAGATCGATGTTTGTTCAAATTTTTAAAGAATAACCCCCTGAATCACAAAGGCCGTTTAATTGGAATAAATAGCTCTCTCGAAAGTACAAAAAAAATTAGCGTAAAGAGCTAGGTATTGATGAGGGGACGAATCCCCTCATATACGTAATAATTTCTGTTCGTTTTAAGTTTTACTGTAGCTCCCTACTTTCAGTTGAAAAAAACTTTTTTTTTATGTAATTTCTGATTGTTTTTTAAATAATGATAGGAAAAATGCTTCATGGAAAAATTTCCATCCCCCATGAAAAATTCCTCCATGGAAAGATCCTCTCACGTGACCCTCCCTCCCGATCGCCCCACCATAAGAAATCCCCCTTGAAAAAGGCGGTATACTTCTCAATAACCAATGCTATATTTAAACAATGGGAAAAGTTCATAACTCGCAGCCCTTCCCCCGAGGACTGTGGGGGATTAAGTCATCCTCAAAGACATAGTTATTAGATTTTTCGAGTATATTGAACAAAACGCCTATCTGAAAATTTTGATCTGGTGACTTTGGGAAAAATGAGCGTGGGAGGGGGCCTAGTTACCCTCCATTTTTTTTGGGTCACTGGAAAAGGGCACTAGAACTTTTAATTTCCATTTGAAAGAGCCCTCACGACGATATTATAGGACCATTGGGTCGATGCGATCACCCCTGGAAAAAAAATACACGCATCCGTGACCTTTCTTCTGGCAAAAAATACAAAATTCCACATTTTCAAACAGTTCGTGGTAACGAACTGTAAGTAAGGAGTGACCCGGCTCAATAGTGACCGAAACTCTAAAAACGGAATTTTAAGACTAAAAGAAACATGAAAAGAACCGGCTTTTTATGCTGATTTCATATATATATATCAATTTCATTAAGTTTAATCTTGCCCATCAAAGGTTACGAGCCTCAGAAAATTTTCCTGATTTTCGAAAAAAGGATAAAACAGCCCCTAAAAGTCAAGTAATCTCAATGAAAATCACACCATCAGATTCAGCGTGTCAGAGAACCGTACTGTATAGGTTTCAATCTCCTACATGCAAAAATGTGGAATTTTGTATCTTTTTGCCAGAAGAAATATCACGGATGCGTGTTTATTTGTTCTTTTTTTGTATTGTTTCCTAGGGGTGATCGTATCTAACCAGTGGTCCTCAGTGGCGTATCATAGAACCCTACTGTATAGGTTTCAAGCTCCTATCTGCAAAAATGTGGAATTTTGTATTTTTTTGCCATAAGAAAGATCACGGATGTGTGTTTATTTGTTTTTTGTTTTTTTTTTGTTCTTTTTTTCAGGGGTGATTGTATCTACCCAGTGGTCTTAGAATATCGGGAGAGGGCTTATTTGAACGAAAACTAAAAGTTCTAGTGCCCTTTTTAAGTGACCAAGAAATTGGAGGACAACTAGACCCCTCCCGCGCCCATTTCCCCCCAAAATCGTCCAATCAAATTTTGAGATAGCCATTTTGTTCATCATAGTTGAAAGGCCCAATAACTACGCCTTTGGGTACAATAAGACCCCCTAGTACCCCAAGGGAAAGGTCTTTGAAGTTATAAAATTTGCCCATTGTTTGTGGGCAAATTTTCTGTGGGGAGAGAAGTTTCCAGGGAGTGAACTTGTGTGGGGAAATTATACCATGGGAGAATTTGCAGAATTCTTATACAAAATTCTTTTTATATGTCTTACTTTCTCTTTTTCGTCTCAATTTTACGCGCAGAGATCTTAAGAGTAATTGTCCGGGGTGAATTTTCACCGGGATTGAATTGTCTAGAGAATATTTCCGTGGGAAGGGAGTTTCTCCGTGGAGGTGGGGCCAGATTTCCTGGCATTATTTACGATTAAAAACGAATTAAAAATTAAAATTAGAAATTAAATTTTAAAAAACAAGTTTTTCAACTGAAAGTAAGAAGCAACATTAAAACTTAAACCGAAGAGAAATTATTACATATATAAAGGGGATTGCCCCATCCTCAACACCTAGCTCTTTACGCTAAAGTTTGAATTTTGTCCAAATTCTTTAATGATGATTCCTGAAACCACAGTTCATATTTTATCCAGTATGATCATTCTCTATCTCACCCATTATAAAAACCCGGACAGGGGTGCGAGTGCTCCGGAGAACGTTTTTGCAGATAGAAACATGTTAGACATGCTAGACAGTTTCCGACTGTTTCCATCAAAGTGCATTGAAACAAACGAAAATAAAGCTAATGCAGAAACAGGCTAAGCAAGCTAAGGCAGAAATAAGTGGGAGGAGCTTTTTGTTCACAAAGACCAGAAATGATCTGTGATAAGCTTACTGGTATATTCTGTCTACTGTGCCTGAAACACAAAGGCCGTTTAATTAGAACAATAAGACACTTTTTTAAAAGTAATAAAAAACTTTAGCGTAAAGAACGAGGAGTTGAGGAGGGGGCAACGCCCTTTGTATACGTAATAAATTCTGTTCGTTTTAAATTTTAATGTTGCTCCTCACTTTCAGTTGAAAAAACTTGTTTTTTATATTTAATGTTAGATAGGAGCTTGGAACCTCTACGGAGGGGTTTTCTGATACGCTGAATCTGATGGTGTGATTTTCATTAAGACTCTATGACTTTTAGGGGTTGTTTTCCTCTTTTTTCACAAATAAGGCAAATTTTCTCCGGCTCGTTACTTTTGATGGGTAAGATTAAACTTGATGGACCTTATATTTGGAATCAGCATAATAAGCTGATTTTTTTTATGTATCTATTTGTATCAAAATTCAATTTTTTTTACTTCCGGTTACTATTAAGCCGGGTCGCTCCTTACTTACAGTTCGTTACCAGGAACTGTTTGATTAATCCGTTGTCAGGTTATTTATTATTTTTCGGAACTTATTGAGGCTCTTGGCCAACTCCATGCCGTCTTGCATTCGAACCTTTGGAGTCAGATATTTTTATCCTAGACAAATGTAATATAAAATACAAACCCTCTAAAATGTATTAGCATTCCCTGGTTCCCAAAATGAGTAAAATATCTCACACCACCATCATTTTGCAGTAGAGCAAAACAAAGTTGTTGTGTTTTCCTTAGGAAAGATCTTTAGGAGTATTTTGATTTAAATAAAAAAATTACCATGCTAGGCTGAATTTTAATAAACAGGATAATTTCTGTTCGTTCTAGATTTCAATGTCGCAATTTACTTTCACTTGAATGTTTTTTTTATCTTGCCATTATCCTAAATATGGGAGGGATTACGAACCTCGTCAATCACCCTCCTAACGTTTATATTTACTAACACTACGGGGGAAATGGCACATTTAGGTGTTTTTTAAGTTTCAAAATAAGACAGACTTATCATAAATAAAAATGAGCCAAACCCCAATCTTTTACGGTTAAATTCAACTTTTTATCCCAATGCTTTGGTATATAAAAATTAATAAACACCATTCTTCCTATAGCGAGAGATGAGTTTCAGCCCCCTCAGAACCCATGTTCTATGCATAGTCCATATAAATTACTTTAATAATTGAAGAAAAGTTAGTGATTTATATATATATATATATATATATATATATATATATATATATATATATATATATATATATATATATATATATATATATAAATATATATATATATATATATATATATATATATATATATATATATATATATATATATATATATATATATATATATATATATATATATATATATATATATATATATATATATATATATATATATATATATATATATATATATATATATATATATATATATATATATATATAAAAAAAAAAATATATATATATATATATATACCGGTTTGTAATTGGAAACCGGTTTGTAATTGTGAGCAATTTTTACCGTATGTGGATCAAACTTATAAGTATATTGTAACGGGGGATTTGTCCATTATAAAGCATCGTGATCTTCAAAATATAATGAAAATGGGTGCTAAGTTCCGTCTTTCTTACCGTATAAGGCCAGCAGATATTCTTAGGAGATTAAAGAATGATTAAAACTTATCTATTGATAATTGGTGCAAGAAGGAGAAAATTACTGAAGATAGATTTCAGAATCGGATAAATTTGATTTTGACTTGTGTAAGAAATAGCATGTATAGAACTAATTCAACAGATTCTGTGAAAAATTCAATATTTTATAATGTCAATATGAAACAAGCAATAGATAATATACAGAATGAATTTATAATTGTACCAGTTGATAAAGCTAGAAATAATTTTGCCAAAATTTTTCAGAAATTCTATTGTGATATTTTATCAAAAGAGTTACAAACAACAAATACATACGAAAAGGCCCATATGGAGGAGAATAGTTTAATTGAAAATATAGAAGAAAGAATTTTGAAAAAATTCAATATTAAAACAAATGATAATGATAAACATTTCCTTTCTTATATTGGACGATAAAATTTCATAAAAATCCACCAAAACCACGTTTTATTGCTGGGGCAGCAAGGTGTCCAACCAGAATTGCGGCTACTGATCTATCTTTAATTTTAGGAGAAATTAGAAATAAATTTAAAGCATATTGCTCCGGAATTAAAAAATTTTCTAACTTTAACCCATATTGGAGTGTTAATAACTCGTTACAAGTGATAGATTCTTTGGCGAATGTTTCAAACAGTTCGTGGTAACGAACTGTACGTAAGGAGCGACCCGGCTCAATGGTAACCGAAACTCTAGAAAACGGGTTATTGATACCAATAGATATATCAAAAGAATCAGATTTCAATGCTGATTTCAAATATATAACTTTCATCAAGTTTAGTGCTACCCATCAAAAGTTACGCGCCTGAGAAAATTTGGCTGATTTTCAAAAAAAGGGGGAAAGACCCCTAAAAGTTATAGAACCTTAATGAAAATCACACCATCATATTCAGCGTATCAGAGAACCCTACTGTAGAGGTTTCAAACTCCTATCTACAAAAATGTGGATTTTTACATTTTTTGCCAGAAGAAAGATCACGGATGCGTGTTTATTTGTTTGTTTGTTTGTTTGTTTGTTTGTTGTTTTTTTTTTCCCCAGGGGGGGTTGTATCGACCCAGTCGTCATGGAATATAGGGAGTGGGCTAATTGGAACTGACGTTAAACGATATATTGTAATTTTTAATTGACCAAAAAAAATTGATTGCAACTAGGCTCCCTCCCATGCTTATTTTTTTCCCAAAGTCACCCGATCAAAATTTTGAGATAGCCATTTTGTTCAGCATGGTCGAAAATATGATGAATATGTCTTTTAGGATGACTTAATCCCCCGAAGTTCCCAGAGGGAGGGCTAAAAGTTATGAACTTTACCCAATGTTAACATATAGTATTGGTTATTGGGAAGTATACAGAAGTTTTCAGGAGGTTTTTTTTTGGTAGTGGGAGGGAAGGGTGGGTCGGTGGTTATGTTGGAGGATCTGTTCATGAAGGAAGTTTTCATGGGGGAAGGGAAATTGCCATGAAGGGGGAGCCGGAATTGCCAGCATTCTTTATAGGTTATTGTGAACAATAAAACAAAATTCAGTAAGTATTTTTTCTGGAGGGGGGGCTAGAGGAGGGGGTTACTCTGGAGTATAGTTTCGTGGAGGAAGTTTCTTTGGGGGAAGTGAAATTGCTATTAAGGGGGCGCCGGACGTCAAATCATTATTTAAGAAACGATCAGAAATTAAATAAAAAAAAACAAGTTTTTTCAACTGAAATGTAAGAAGGAATATTAGAACTTAAAACGAACAGAAATTATAACGTATGTGAGGGGGTTCTCCCCCAAGTCAATAACTCGCTCTTTACGCTACAGTTTTTTTTTAGTGCTTTAAAAAGAGCTATCTATTCTAATTAAACGGCCTTTGTGATTCAAGGGTTTCTGAATCAAATTTTTTTTTAACTTTTAACGTAAAGAGCGTGTTATTGACTAAGGGGAGAACCCCTTCATATAAGTAATAACATATACGTAATAAAAAAAACAATAAAAAACAAGCCATACGGCTCAATAGTAATCGAAACTTTTAAAAACGAAATTTTGATGTCAATAAATGTATCAAAAGAATGTGTTTATAATGCTGATCCTAAATATATAAATTTTATTAAGTTTAGTATTCCTCATCAAAGGCTACGAGCCTGAGAATATTTAATCTATTTTTTAAAGAGGGGGGAAACATCCACTACAAGTGAAAGAATTTTAATGAAAATCACACCGTCAGATTCAGCGTATCAGAAAACACTATTACATAGGTTTCAAGCTCATATATGCAAAAATCTGCAACTTTGTATTTTTTTCCAGTAGAAAAATATACGAATATAGAAGTTAGTTACGTAAGTTAATTTGTAAAGACATCCATTTAGCAAAAGAAAAGTAAAATTTTTATACAAATAAAAGCTGCATTAACTAAAAAACGATCAGAAATTGAATAAAAAAACAAGTTTTTAAACTGAAAGTAAGGAGCGACATTAAAACTTAAAACGAACAGAAATTATTCCGTATATGAAAGGGGCTGTCCCCTCCTCAACGCCTCGCTCTGTACGCTAAAGTTTGACTCTGTATCACAAGTTTATTTTTTAAAAAAAAAAAAAACTTTAGAGTAAAGAGCGAGGCGTTGAGGATGGGACAGCCCCTTTCATATAAGGAAAAATTTATGTTCGTTTTAAGTTTTAATGTCGCTCCTTACTTTCAGTTTAAAAAACTTATTTTTTTTATTTAATCAGCTAAAAGAGTCGATTCATTTGATTTTACTACTCTGTATACAAATTTGTCACTAAATTTAGTATTCGAAAAATTCAAAATGGTGATAAATAAATATTTTCTTTTGTCTAATATCGGATTTTTGAAAATTGATACTTTTAATAAAAAAGCCCGATGGACGAATTTCTTTAGAAGTAATATTAATTCAAGATTCTATCGCTTGGATATGTTATACAAGTTATTGGAATTTGTTCTATTTAATACATTTATAATATTTAATGGGAATTTGTGTAAAAAAACTGTAGGTATTCCTATGAGTGGGAATGCGAGTGCATTCATAGCAGACCTGTTTTTAAGTCATTTAGAATACGAATATATGATAAATAAAAATAGCCCAAGCAATGTAAAATATAACCTTTCAAATAATAAAAGATATCTGGACGATCTCTTAGTAATAAATTGTGCAGAGTTTATTGAGATTTCAAAAAATATTTATCCAAAAGAGTTAATTATTGAGCCTAGCTATGGGATGGGACACTCCGACCATTTCTGAGATTTAAATATTAATATTTCAAATAATAATATATTAGTTTTTAAATTATATAATAATACGGATGATTTTAATTTTGAAGTAATTAATTTTCCATTCCTTGAAAGTAATATACATTCCAATATTACTTATTCGGCTTATTATTCCCAATTATTTAGGTATGCAAAAATATGCAGTAATTAGACAGATTTTAAAAATAGATGTAAAAATCTGAGCGAAAAACTGATCTTAAGAGGTTTTTCTGCAAAAAAAATTAGTTGGCAATTCAAAAAATTTAGTTTTATGTATCATGGACTTTTAAGTAAATATACAAAAAATTATAAAGAAATACTGAATGATATTTTAATATAATTTCTCTTGCGCTTTTCTTTTTTGGAAGTTTGAGTTTGTAGTGGTTTTCAAACAAGATTGAGGATCTTTAAATTGGTAATTGGTTCCAGATACCACGGAAAGATTCATCTGGACATCTCGTCAATGGTTCTAGAATGGTCTCTGTCAGTAAACTCTGAGATTTCATAAATGAAACATTGAAACACTTTTTGTATGTAATTTTGAATAGCTTGACTAGTATGCATGTATTTCACGAGTTTTAGATGACATAGGGTTACCATATAGATCTTATGGTAGAGGCTCCACCGTGCCGGGTAAAGAAAGTAAAGCCTCGAAACCCGTTAAGGCAGGTGGTATTTTTTCTGATGAGCCCTAAATGGAAGGTTCTACTTGGAAATATTTTGCTAGATTTAAGGTGCTTTTGCTTGTAAATTTACAACGACTTACATTTATTGATGACGAACTGTGCATGGACTTGGACATTTCTATTTTGTTGACGGTTCGGGTATACTGTTTGGTCCTAGGTAGTTGGATAGATGGGTAAGGTAAAAGCCTCGTTCAAGTGCACATTTGTCTCAATTGCTGGATTGGGACGACAGTTTTTTTTTTTTTTTTGCCAAGTAATTACCTCTTAAACATATATATATATATATATATATATATATATATATATATATATATATATATATATATATATATATATATATATATATATATATATATATATATATATATATATATATATATATATATATATATATATATATATATATATATATATATATATATATATATATATATATATATATATATATATATATATGTATTATAGAGGTAATTACTTGGCAAAAAAAAAAAAAAAAAAAAAAAAACTGTCGTCCTAATCCAGCAATTGAGACAAATGTGCACTTGAACGAGGCTTTTACCTTACCCATCTATCCAACTACCTAGGACCAAACAGTATACCCGAACCGTCAACCAAATAGAAATGTCCAAGTCCATGCAAAGTCGTCATCAATAAATGTAAGTCGTTGTAAATTTACAAGCAAAAGCACCTTAAATATAGGTGCTTAATATATATATATATATATATATATATATATATATATATATATATATATATATATATATATATATATATATATATATATATATATATATATATATATATATAACTACCCCCTCCCTACCTAACTACCCCTCCCCTTCATAAAAAAATCCACTGAAATCCTCCCCAATAGCTGGTGTGCTACGATGAAATACTCAACAATTTGTGGTTTAATTGAACTTTTGATTTTGCGTGTACTGCATATGCTTTTACTGATAAGTGTTCAACCGTTTGTCAGTATGTCCTCTGAGACTGAGTGCTTATACAAATTTAATTTCAATAGCTTCAAGCAATTTTCTATCTCATCATGAGTATCTCTCGATTAAATTTTAGCCGTTGTTTTTTAAAACGATAACAATTTTTTTTTTTTTTTTTTACGCGTTTTTTAATTTTTGGTTACTATGGGCTAGGCTTCGTTCTTTATTAAGTTGCCGCTAAGGTTGCAACCACTGATTTTGTTTTACGGGACGAAATGGGAGTGATTGCCACTTAGCTGTGGCTTATGTCTTTTATTGCAATAAATTGTAGATCTGAAAAAAAAATAAAGAAAGCAGGTCCGAATAGCTTTATTCAAAATAATATAGCCCTATGTACTTACTTGCTAACATATACAGTGCTCTTTAGACAGTTAAGAAGCCTCTTCATCTTTTGTGGCTGATAATTAACCAGACACGCCAATACTTATCCCACCCGTCGCCTGAAATAACCGAAAACCCGAAATACCCGATTACCTGAAAACCCGTAGATAATATATATAATTTTGAAGTTTTGGAAGACGAAATGATAGATGAATAGTAGTCATCAATGTTACTGCAACCAGTAAACAGTCATCTATTTGAATAAAAATTCAATGACAGATATTCTGTTAGAAATCCTTGAAGTCAACATTTTAAAGAATGTTTTTAATTTAAGAAATCAAAAATACAATTTGACTTTTGTATCAATGATACCAACTTGGTCTAACATCGCTGTAAACACTGTTCTTCACTAAAAGACTTTTCGGTTAAGATTTTCTGGCTCGTTTCTAAAAAAAAAAGCTTATTCACGTTTTACGTTCAAATTTCGGGTACTTATCTCTTATAGCCCCGATACTCAACAAGTAAAGTTACGTAAATCCTGATGAAATATACCCAAGTATGAAGAAAATAAAATAATTAAGTAAGAAGATTATGGAAACTTTTATGGAAATTATGGAAACAGAGAATTGTGAAAATCCGGCCCCCTAGAACGCATTATATTAAATCGTTTCTAATCTAACCTAACCAAAATACCAACTAAAATATTTAATCAAAATATACCTACAATGTAGTGCATATACACTCTCTCAAGCTAAGCTCTCACGCCGATTATAGCCGAGTCCACACTGAAATACAGAAAGAAATCGGTTCTGTCAGACCAAGAATTTGAGTGTGGTGGCTATAAGAGATAAGTACTAAATTTTTAAATGACTTATAATGATTAAATAGTTTTTGTCTCCTATAAAAGGTTGTTCTTTTATTTCTTCTTTTAATACCATCTCCTCTCCCCTTAGTGGTACTAATTTCCCAGAATAATTGGTGCCAATCCATGAATATTCAGGGAGGGGGACAAGGATTTTTTCGACTTTACTTCATAAAGCTGTACAAAAAAGATATTTTTCAAACTCCAAGGATTCAATTGCTTCCCCGCCTATGTAGGCTCCCTTATCTAGAATTAATAAGTTTATGTACTATCTTAACTTGCAAAAAAAATAAATTAAGAAATTTTACCATATCCAAAAAAATTTAATACCTAAATACATCCAATATATAAAAGAATAATTTTCGCATATATTAAAACAAATTATTAAAACCAAACGTATTTCAGGGTGTCTTTTTGTCACGGGGTATCCGTTCTACGTTGGCATCAAACTTTAATAAGCTCTACAAAAATCATTTTTTGCTCCAAACTACCGCTCAATATTCCCCCCCCCCCCATTTTATTCAGTAGTACCGTCTATTAACTAAAATGAGAAAGATTGTCTTTATATCATCTTTGCCAAAATAATTCTCATTAATTGGTCAAGGTTTTTCGTTTCTATTTTTTTCCTTATATCTTCACATGACCCATTTAGTTGCTCAACATTTTTGAACAAATTTATAAAACTTACCTACTTAGACTTAGATCCTCCAACGCCCGAATGTGCATAGGGCAGCGACGGTTGACCTCCAAGTTGATCAATCCTGTGCCGAAGATCAAAATTCGTTAAGGGTGGTCCGGAGACTCGTCACCTCTTTCTTTAGTGATCGACCAAGTGTGCTGCCTTGTCTTCCTATTCTTTGACTGCCAGATGGGATCCAACACCATAAATCGTCTGGGAGGCGTCCTTCGCTCATTCGGGTCATATACCCCCAGTAAACTTTATAAGAAGCAGTTTTTTATAATTTTACTCGTTTTCCAAAGCCTCTACTATCCAGACTTTTATGTTTTCCTGTATCCAACGAATATCCACCATATCTCTAAAATTCCAACTCTTCCCCATCCATTTCAACTTAAGATAAATATATCTGTTGAGACGAGGCTGCCTTATTTCTCTCGCCTTATTCCCTTTTTCCAAATATCTTAAATTGGCATTACAATTGGCCATGCTATTCCCACGTCCCTATACTTACCCTGATTATGTGAGAAATCTGAACTTAAAGTTTTCATATTTTCTTCAATTTTTCTGGCTTTCAGCCCATCCTCTTTCAAATTTTGAAATGAAAGCTCAAAACCTCACGGTTAAAACTATTTCCCAGAAGAGTATATTTCCAGCCATGTCATGGCATGGCATGCTTCACCAAGAATTTAAAATTGACATCAGACCGTTAGATTGCCTGTAATGAGAGGCAAAAAAGGCACGCCCGCCTATGGTCTTAAGAAGGTTGACCAATAATTTAGAATTGACACAGGACCATTAATTTGCTTGAAATAATAAGCAAACAATCGTTTAAAGCCATCTTTATCTTTCAAATAGTACCTAATCGTTGCCTATATCTTCAATAGTATTCGGTACCATATCTTCAATAGTTCATAAATATTACTCACGGGTCTGTCTTCTACTTCTTTAAAACTGAAACATCTTATAATTGAAAGAGAAAATTGTATGAATTATGAGGAATATAATTTTTTCTATGTCGCCAAATATGGTAGTTTTATTAATTCTTCGAAAATTCGCTGAAAACGACGTATGGATGCTTACTCTTTGCATGAAAATCGGACTCTTCCCTGTACTCTTTCATGTAAGAAACTTTTAATCGCCTGCTTCTTTTGCTGTAACACCATTTCTGCTTCAAAAACTCACTTTTTTTATCTCTAATTGTCACTACAGTGTTTTCAAAAAGGTATGGATTTTATTCTGTTTATATGTTTCAGTTTGTTATGTCATTTACTTTGTGAACAACATTCTATTTTGTGCTTTAGCATTCTATTAAAATTTAAATGAAAGTTAAAAAAAACTCGTTTTATTAATATATTTTGATTATAGAATGTTTATGCATTTCAAAGGATGACAAAATTACATTATTTTCCATTAATTTTGCTCCCTTTAAAATTTTATCTTTTGAAATGTATAAACAATTGAAAGCTCAGGGAAATTGTAAAAACATCCATTGGCAATATTTAATGCAATCTATTTAGTTTTCAGTAAACTATAAATAAATGTCTAACTTCTAGGATCAATAAAAATTTTTTTGAAATGAACATATTTGTGACAATGGGTTAATTTTAATATTTTAATAACAATAATAATAACTTATTTTTAAACCAAATCATATAAAAAGATGACGCTTGTGGAGTATAACAAAAAAAAGGAAGAAAATACACTGCATACTTGAAAACTTAAAAAGTTTAAAGAGCAGAGTAAATAAAGAAAACAAAAAACATTAAAGACACAGAAACACAAGAAAATGAAACTATTTACTAAAAAAGGTGGCTAAGACGGTTAAACAGACCATGACTATGGAGCGTCATTTAATAATTTAGAACATAATAAATAAAATGTTTGAAAAATATCTGTTGGTAAATGTACCGAAATTAATATTACTATAGCAAATGTATTAGGATAAATACAGCTGAAATTTAAGAAAGTATAATAATAAAAATAATATATTTGAACCCTCTATACATAAGAAAAAGAAAAAGAACGTAAACATAAGAAAAACATAAGAAAACATAAGAAAAAGAACAAAATAAAAGAAACAAAAAGGAAACTTCTTACGGGGACACACACGTGTCAGCACAGATAAACAAACATAAGAATTACAAAATTAGAATGACTCATATCAATGAAATACAGTTGAGCGGAAAATCGACTACTGACTCGCATCTAACTCTGAATTTAGCTACTAGATTATCCATTTTCTCGCAAATTTCGAAGCTCCATAACGACTGGCAGGATCAATATAAGATACTAGGGTATATATGAGTGCCTTTCTTGATGTTAAAAGTAAAAATCACCATCTAGTAGTGGCAAGGGTTAACCTAAAGCTGAAATATCGGAAGGATAACTACCTCCCAGAAATTTATGATGTTGGTAGACTCCAGGATGAGAATTTGAGAGAAACTTTCCAGGAACAGTTGAATACTAAACTTCAGAGTTTAAAATTTGATGATGTGGAAGATGGTCGGAATAATTTTAGAAAAATAATTTGTGCAGTTGCTGAAGGTGTCTTAGGGAAGAAAGCTAGAACTGCAGCTAAGAATATTCGTGAAAAAACTCTATTTTTAATAGAGAGGAGAAGGGACTTGTACAAGAATTATCTGAGTAATAGATCATATGAAAACAAAAGGAATGCAAAGAAAGTGGAGAAAGCAGTAAAGTATGAGCTAAGGTGGTTTGAAGTGGAGGCCATGGATAAAATTATCGAGGATCTGGAAGATGCAGCTAGACGACATAATAGTAAAGTATTGTACGGGCATGTTAACAAATTGAGAGGGAGTAGTCAATCCTGACTTGGCCCAATTAAAGATAGGGCTGGGGCCGCATTTGGCGATAAGGAAAAAACTAAAGAGAGATGGGCTGAAACTTTTTAGAATTTGCTTAACCGAGATAGAGTTGCAGGAAAAGATACAGAGGAAAATGAAAAAGTTTGTGATACCTTGAATGTGAAGGAAGATTTGTTTTGTGAGGAAGAATTAGCGACAGTACTAAAATGATTAAAAAATAATAAGGCTCCAGGTGCTGATAGGGTGGTAAATGAGTTTCTTAAATATGGTTGCTCTGAGGTTAGAAACAAGTTACTGAAGATTAGGAATATGATTTTTGAAAAAGGGGAAGTACCTAACGATTTTAAGAAAACCCCAATTAAGCCACTTTATAAGAAAGGTGACAAAAGTGAATGTGGTAATTATCGAGGTAGTAGTCTGGTCTATGTAGGTAGTAAATTACTTAGTAATATGATACTTTTTAGACTGAGAGATGCCGTAGAGAAAGTTTTAAGAGAAGAACAGTGCAGTTTTAGAAAAGGTAGAGGATGTGTCAACCAAATTTTCATTCTTAGGTTAACAATTGAGATGTTCCTGAGTTTCCAAACACCTTTAGTCCCCAGTTTTATAGATTTTAAGCAATCATTCGACTCTGTTGATAGAAGATCTTTAGTAAAGGTCTTATCCTTGTATTGTATAACAGACAAACACATTAAAGTGATTAGTGCTATGTACAAAAGTAAGACTGTTGCGTTTAAGGTAAGGAGTGAGGTTAGAGGTTGGTTTTGTATTAAATCAGAAGTTAAGCAGGGCTGTGTTCTATCCCCCTTTATATAAATTATTTTGATGGACTTTGTCTTAAGGAGCACAGGAAGGCAATGGGAGACCACGGAATCAAATGGGGAGGAAAAATTCTATTAGACTTAAATTATGCTGATGTTTTAAGCATCCTAGATGAAAGTGTGAGCAAAATGAATGAAGTTTTAGAGGTTTTGCGAGTTCAGGGTGCTAGAATAGGTTTGAAAATTAATGTTACAGACTAAGTCACTAAGGCTAGGAATAAGTGAAGTTGAAAAGGTGACGTTGGGTAATGAAAAAGATTGATCAGGTTGGTAGGTTCACTTACCTCGGTAATAATATTAATAAAGATGGTGGGAGCAATGAAGATGTCAAAAGTAGAATAGCCAAGGCTCAGGGTGTTTTTTCACAGTTAAAAAAAGTTTGGAAGAATAGGAAGATAAGTCTGTAAACCAAGATTTGAATATTAGAATCTACAGTGATGACAGTAGTCAAATATGGCTCTGAAGTATGGACGCTCCAAAAAGCAGATGAAGATTTACTAGATATTTTCCAGAGAAAATGCTTAAGGATGGTTCTGGGTTCAATACCACTCTCTAGGGCCATAATGAAAGAAAGGTCGAGGTGGCTAGGACACATTGTGTGGCTGAAGAATGACAGATTGCCGAAAATTGTTCTTTCGGCTAACCGTTTAAGGCTAAACAGAAAGCAGATCGTCCTCGTCTCGGGTGGGAGGACGGCATAAAGAAAGATTTAAAGGAAATGGGAACTTCGTGGGTGGGTGTAAAAAGGGAGGCTTTGAATAGATTAGGGTGGAGGAGGAGCGGGCGTAGCTGTGTTGGCCTCAGGCGGCTTTGTGCTGCGGTGAGTTGTTGTTAGTAGTAGTAGTAGTAGTTTAGTTTCTCATGCTTTTCAAGAATAGACACGAAGACGGAATGAGCGTTTCCAACGCCAAGGCCAACACGAAAACCAAACCTATAATCATTATGATCACACATATGCAAGATTTTTAGTAGAAGGATCTTTTAAAAAAGTTTCGCGATGACTGAGCAAACTGTGATCTGACGATAGGAATCACATGACAAAGGATCCTTATTCTTTTTGGGAACGGAAGTCACAATACCCTCACGTAAAGCAGTGGGTATGTATTGCTACGCAATGCAAGCCTGGAAGACAAGCACAATATTTTCAACTAGCTATTCGGTACCATACATCAGACGTTCAGGTTGAAGCCCATCTGATCCAGGAGCCTTACCTTTCTTAAGTAGACGAATCTGGGTAAGAACGGACGACGGCGTTATAGGAACGAAATTCCAGCTATTGTTTAGTTCAGATAAATGGAGAAGGAGGGTCTGGCGGAATGGTGTTCAAAGGAGGAGGCCTATCAGAAAAGAAAGAGGAGAAGTGTCTTTCCCATGCAGTTACATCTATTGGATTAGAATTCTAAGAAGAAGAATAAGGAATTTTGATACTTGCTTCCAAAGCTGCTGTGGATTATTTCTGAAATAACGTGACAGGTTAGGTGCCTGATTCTGGAAAGAATTGCATCCAGAACACTTTGATAAAGTTGCGGGTCAATATTATCCCAAAACACCTTCCAAAACCAATTGGACTTTTTATGTATTTGCGGAAGAGACAGATTCAGATGGAACTGCAAATGCAAATGGACCCAAGCTAGCATATCATCGGCTGCATCAACCATGACACCCTGGAGCTCAGGAACATTAGAAAGGACAAAATCACAATCAGAAGTAGAACACGAGTGATGCACAAATGAAAACTGCTTAGATTTTGGAAGAATAAACAAGTCATCAGGTAGTGATGACAGAAGCATCTGTGTGAAGGGTGCGGCATCATCTTTAAAGTCTGTGTTAAAATCCCAATACTACGAGTGACTTATTAGACGATTTAAATTTATGGAGATACTTAGACAGGGATGCACAAGTTAATGCAAATTTACGGCTTGAAACGGCATTTCGGTTATTAGTAGGCATATAAACACAAGAAATCACAACACTACCGAGATCAACAGCGATAAATAGATCATTCGACACTACACAACTACAAATAGACTTCACATTTACAACAACTGCTATACCACCAGAGGGACGGCCTGCGGTATTCTTAGCAGGTCTAATAAAATATAAATGACCCGCTGAAACTTCCAGCATAGAAGCATTATCAGCTTTAAGTAAGTGTTCAGTTAAACAAAGACTATCATAATGATTAACTAAATTCTTAAGAGTTGTTAGCTTTTTTTGGGCACCATTAATTTTATGACAAAAAACAGAAACTATACCTTTAAGAACTTAACTTGTAACGATCGCCGGACACATTTTCACTTTTGACACTGGGCCCTTGAACCTGTAAGTATTTCTAGAGCTTGGAGAAGATTAAACTATGGTTTTGGTTATTTCCACCACAATTTGCATACGTAAGCGGTTGAACATGGCAACTCTTTTCACGATTGCTGTGACCAACCGCCCATTTACTGCATTTCACTGGGTTTTTACAGTCTCTAGCGAAATGTCCAAAGTCTTCGCAATTGTAACACTGCTTAGGCTTTTCGATAGGCAGTATGACCTGGAACAAACAATATTAAATCTTTATCCCGTAGTTTATAACATGGTCTAAGTCAACTTTTGATCTGAAATTCAACTGAGCCAACCAATAAAACTCAACCAATGATGCCGGCATATTCAGTTTTAACTACCCTGGCTCAAATCTGAAATGTATCCGGTATGGTAGCAACTGCCGCTACTGCAGATTGCTCGTTGGTCATAAGAACTACTAGTTTATCTTTTCGAGCCACAATATGCCTCATTTTGTCAGAACAACCGAGTTTCTTCACAATTTTGCTTTGATTTGCTTGGTTACGAACATTAATGTTGCTAGGAATATTTGTTCAACACAACAGGAATGGAGGGTCCAGATCGAGGAATTGACGGCCAAACGACAGGACCTGGGGACTAAACAGAGGTATCCTGCTTCTCTACTAGGCAGCTTAGCATCCTCACACATTCGTTTAAACGAAATGCTATAATAGCCTTTGATTACAATAGTACAATTTGTATTTGAATGGATGAGCTCTTTGGATTCTTCCCAGCTACTCATCCTTCTGGAATATCAAGATATTTACCCCTTGATACACTAATATATGAACTGCTTGGTATTTACTTCTTCTCTTACGAAATTTAATTTAAAGTTTTGACTTTCAGATAGATCAGTTGGTAGCATTTGAAGCGAAACAAAATGTAGTTTTCAGTAAACCACAGATGAAACATTAGTCTTTATGAGTGTTTGAGGGGGCGTTATTTCGCTCTTCTTTGTGAATTCTTTTCGTTTCATTCACCATTGATTTTCCGTTTGTTTTAGGTTTGGTTTCTTCCTTCATAAATGTATTTGCTTTTAATGACTAATGTTTGTTTTAGGTTTGATTCAGTAACATAAAGTAGCTTTTGCTCAGTTTAATTTTAATATCCCTATTTAATTTTCGTTAGATATATTTATGTTTTAATTACAATACTAACAGCTTTGGTAATATAGATGTTGAATATGGGTTTGTAAAGTTAGAAGTTGAGGTTTTCTGTAATTTTTCTCAACTTCGAGTAGTTGATAAAAATATGCTATAAGTTTTCTGGACAAATTGTCTAAGGATATTTTTATATTCTCATTTATATTATCATCTGCTCACAAAATCAGCTGTACAAAAAGATTGGTTCGATCCCACTGTGGTGGTCAGTAGTTAAAAGGCATTTGAGGTGGCTGAATAACGTTATGCGAATGAGGGAAGACAGGTAATCCAGTAAAAAAAACTTTTTGGTAATCCAGCTCAGATTAAACGAAACACAGATCACCCTGTAATAGACAGGGAAGCGTTTGTTGATTGTAAAAGGGCTGGATAAAGAGGTTTGCATGAAGTGAGAGCTTGATAGGAGGAGAAAAATTGATACTCAGAATATAGCTGAATAGAGAAGGAGCTTTTGTTGGCCTCATGTCGTGATGAGCTGTAAGCGGTAGCGTTGGTAGTTCACTTTTACATTAATGTCGCAATAGGAATGTAGAGAGATTCCCTAGTTTTGAAAAGGTGTCAAAGCCTTGTATTTTTCCTTCATATTTTTTTCTTCCAAATGTCTCAGATTTCCAATCTGGATTGGTGACAAATACCATTTTTATGGGTTGATGAAATAGAATTTAGATGACCTTCAAATTTTTGGAGTGTCAGACGAAAAGGCATAAGTTGAAACTTACTGTGCTTAGAGTTGACTGGCAAAATAATGAGTTTCAACAATGAAACTCACAGTAAAGAGGAGATAGATGTCTCTGCTCCCTTGGAGTTAAAAATATACAAGAAGTGCAAGGATTTGCAACGTTCGGAAAAAGCACGTCACAGCATTGATGTTCAATTTTCAAACATTGCGAATCCTGATAAATTTTGTAGGTTGGCCCGCTGGACAATTTGTACAACCAACCTTTGCTGATGTCTGGACTTTTTTCCCCTAGGTCAATTTCACAAAACTTTAGGATCACTAGCCAAACTGACTTACATTGAAAGAATTCAGATAAATTGCAGGTTCCAATTTAGTCATCACGGCAAAGAAAATTTAAATAGCCAAAGTGAGTATTTTTTGAAAATTTGATTTGATCAAAGCGATGACTGCTTGTTGAAAATTTAATTCGGTCAAAACGACAACTGCGCAAGGAAAATGAAACTTTGTCAAAGCAATGACAGTTTATCGGCTTCCTTGTAAGCTGTTCGTAACACATGGCAAGCGTTTCAATATAATAAAAAAATTTGGAAACCAAATGGATGCAAAGGGTGCCCAGAAAATATTGGATGATTATAGTCTCGAGGCCCCTTTGAAGCCACCGATTGATGCTAGCAGATACTTAGACATTCCCTAGGGTGGTAGTATCAGCATTTGTAACCTTTAATGTGCCCCCATTATTAATAAATTGTGTTAAACATTAGAAAATCCAGTTGAAAAGCTCAATTGAAAAAATACTTTTACAAAGTCTACAAAGAAAAGTGATGGAGCTTGTGGAGAAATTCAAATTATATATTGTAATTGTTTTACGAATTGGAACCTGTCAGATTAATCATTAATACTTACCGTATATTTTTTGTCACTTCTATATTGACATATTGTCGATTAGTCTGAATATATATCATCTATGTTAAATGTGTATATTAGCCTTTAAATTTAATTTGTTAACATATAAAGACATGTTAATATATTTTTACGCTGTAGGAAAAAGCAGATACGGAGTGGAAATTTGCGCGTAGTCGCTTATGGATTAGCTATTTTGAAGAGGGAGGGACTGCACCTCCGCCATTTAATATCATACCTACCCCAAAATCTGTAGTTTCATTGGCCACGTGGATTTCAGAAAAGGTGTGCACCTTAAGTCGCTCAGTGAGAAAGAGGAAACTATATACAGTGAAGGTAAAAATTTGGTTTTCTTTTCAGATAAGATGATACGTTTTTTTTTAATGTCTCAAGCCCAGATATTTCAAATTTGCATTTCCGAGTAAAAAAACATTATAAAAAAAACAACAAAATAAATTGAGAGGAATTTCAAATAATTTGACATCAAAAACATAAACTTTGAGCAACTAGCTTACCCTGTTTTTATGTTGCGCTCGCATGGAGTCTGAGCTGCTGGTATAAGTCATGTAAATTGTAGTGTGTCTGTGTCAGGTGACTCTCCATCTGAGAAGTGTTTTGGCATAGATATTCACCCTCCATCGTATAAGTGTCAAGATTTAATAGAAAGTATGTGGGAAATCTCAACAGTATAAAAAGATCCAAAATGGAAATTTGACTTCCGATATTGGTACCACAAATATAAACTTGAACGAGAGCGCACTATTGCATCATTGTCAAGCAACAAAGGGAAATTTATAGAAAGATGGGCCAGGTCACAAATATCGGAACAAATTAAAAGATCTTCCTCTACTACGAATAACGTATTTAATAGAATCATAAGTAGACTCTAAAAGTAATCCAAAGCCAAAAAAAAAAATATTAAATGGACTGAAGGAAAGGGAATGCACACAAAGTGAATAGAGATTAGGAGAAAGGACTTTTTTTCAGATCTTGAATTTGTATTTTTAATCCTCAAATTATTATCGATTGCCAAGTAGTGAAAAAGAATTTTTTTAAAAAAGAAAAAAAAACTTTCAGTGGTATGAGGCTAAACCAGAGTTTTACCTACCCTTCAAAATTTTCTCCTGAAAAAAGGTTCTAAAAGGAAATTGCGACAATAATGATTATTATACTAAGATGCAGCTTTAAATAGTGAATCTATGATCATGTTCATTTGAAGATTTCAAGCGATGTAGGCATTATCGAAAGTCGATGACCAATTAATACATTCCTGGGTAGGAGGGGGGGGGGAAACCTGACCGAGTAAAATTCGGATGTCTCCCATTTCAACGCCCCTACAATAGTCCAGTGGGTCGCTACCGCTGAATTAGAACATTATTAGCCAGAAAAAATTTAAATAACATATTTTTTTCGTTAGATGTTCTTTTAGACGCTCAATTTAGTCTTCATTTACTAAGGGGGTTATGAGGTGGAGTATTCAAGAGACGAGGTTGTATAGCTCCGGCTAAGGTTTTTGACCATGGAAATTTAATAGTACCTTTCTTATTATTCCCAGCTTTTGCACTCCTTAAAACGGCAATTCTTACCACCTCTTCAACAATACTTTTTTTGAATCTAGTATATGAATAGACTAGTCAATCATATTGAAGCTAATGCCATATTTTTACTAATTGTACATCCAACTTTCTTTTAGGCATTGTTCACATATTTTTCCAATTTAAAAACTTGCCACTATCAATATGTTACATAGGTTACTTCAAGTAATCTACATCAATAAGCCACTTGCTCTTATCAGCTCCCTAAAACGACAACAGTGGTCAGAGTTTCCTAGATTGCACAAGTTTCTCATTCAAGTCTTTTTAGCTCTCGACTAATGAGTTGATTTTAGGCTTTTGAAATAGTGAAGTGTTACTCAAAGTAACTGAGACTATTTTAAGCATAACTACAACAAATGTAACACAATGTGCGCAAAGTACAGTAATGAAACGTAACAAATGATAGCCACTAAATATATTTCCGAATATCAGTCTTTAATTTAGCTTACTTTTTCAGCGGAAAGCCCTCCAACAAAATGAAAGGGAAGGAAGACATCAGGTAAGATTTTCACTATTTTGAAAGAATTGTTAAATAATCCCTATGATATGTTACAAGTCTCTTTTATTTCGAGTCGTATTTCTATTTCAAATAAGCATAATAAAGCTTATTATCATTGTTATTGTTATTTATTGGAAAACCCTTCATACAAAAAAAAAAAACAAGGAAAAGACGGAGCAATAAATGAAAAAAGAGAGAAAAAAAAAATGAGAAACACAAATAAACTTAGCAGTGACAATAAACTTAGTGACGAACGCTGGAACTGCAGGTACTTGACATCTTTTCGTTTTACACTCCCAAGGACTGAAGAAACATAAGCAATATGAGCATCATTGTTACATGCCGCAATTGGTAAAAAAAAAAAATAACCCAAATAACCATCAGTGAATTAAAAATATACAGTAGATAATAATATCAACTAGTATAAATACGACAAGAAATGGTAAAAACAATTAAACGACACTTTCGTCCGCTGGTCTTGAATTCAGATCACTCTCAACAAAAGATTCATTTAGTGCGATATATATAAATATCAGAAATAAGGAAATTATTCAATCACGGATTTTTATTTCTTTACTTAAAACAAAATGCTTAAAAGAATGAAAAATTAATAGACAGTTAAGTTATTAGTAATATACGCAAAATACTATCAGGGAAAAATTGACACCAAAACTAAGAATAACCAGTGTCATTTAAATTGGACTCATGCGAAAAGAGACTAAATCATCAATTAGTTTAAAATTGCAACAATTACACTAAGAGCGAAAAAAAAAACACTTAAAAAACACAACAAATACATCTTAACTATAGGGCCAGTACCGACGACCAAGGATGGTTCAACTTTGTCAAACGGGAATTATGAACACGGATCTGCTTCTGCAGAGCTATAATGGGGTCAGCAATGCTGAATTTTCTAAAAAGATAAGAGTTGCGGGTCCAAGGGGGAAAACGCAAAAGATATTTTGCGAACCGGAAGAAGACTGAAGGAATTTTTGACTTATCAGATATTGTGAGCATTTTCCAAAACGGCGATATGCACAGATAATATGGTAGACCGACAGAGTTAAAAAGTTTCGAAAGAACATGGCGGTTGAAGCGTAAATTATTCGTTACAAAAGAAGCATATGATAACCCAACTCTACGTTCAATGTGAATAATTGATAGTTGTCGCGTGTGCATTATTGACTAACCAATAGGAAGACCGAGGTAGGTGGTATGATCTACTGGCTTAATTCTACTATTTTAAGGAGCCCCAGGTGACGATTGCTTCCAGTTGAAGAATACAGCTTTGGACTTTTCAGCATTGAACTGAAGATCTAGTTTTGCATACTCAGATTGTAGTGTTGCGAAAATCCCGATAATGCGCTGGAAAGTGCGGCTCAAATTCAGAATGTCGTCTGCATAACATTCGAGAGATAAATCAAGATTGGCAAAGATGAAGGATGTGGAAACAGCTAACTGTGCATCAAGAACTCCATTATTGAAGAGTGAAGGGGAAAAAAAGCTCCTTGACGGGTACCTCTTTCGACGTTGACAAACATATCTGGGGTTGGTGCGTAGACTTGAGAGCTGTCAGCTTTAGATAATGGGTGAAGTATTAGGCGAACTTTAAGACGAGAATACATGTCTCGAAGGGCTCTGATATATGAAGGGTTTACTCCATTTTTTGCTGCATGGAGTAGCATAGCGGCGTAAATGAGATATTCGAACGCTTTACGAACATCGTGCCCGGCTAACACGAGGGTTTCACCTGATACATCAGTATCGATCAATGCATTCACGACAACCGACAAAGCGTGGGCTCAACCGAGACGTGGCTGGAATCCAAATTGGTAAGGTGGAACATATTATTTTGTGTTTCAAAGAGTCATTGAACTGAAGTTCGAAAAGTTTAGAGAAAGTAGTAGCCACCGTTATGGGGCAGAAAAACGAGTACTGGTATACCTTTCTTTGGAATTGGAGTGAGAACTCTTGTCGAGAAAGAAGAAGGCACAACTCTTTGGGTAACAATGATGTGGACCAAAAGAGCAATATGATTTACCAGCATCTCGCTTCCATGCAGAATGTGAAGAGCGCTCACTTTATCGATGCCAAAAGATTTCTTACGTTTTTGGCGTTGGATTGCTCGCAGTACAGAATCAACCGAAACAATAAAATTGTCGGTTAGACAACTAGACAGAAATTTATCAAGCTTATTCGGACTCTAGGTCGGCATCTGGCGGGGAAAATTCAGCAGAGAAATATGAATTTTCCTCATAATCAGGAATAGCTTGAGCAAATAGAAGGGTGCTAGGAGGTTCTCTTGATACATTTCTCCAGAAAGAAGGTTGGGAAAGAGAAGCTTGCTGGGACGTTTCTTCAATTATCTGGTTCGTGTGGATAGATAGTTCTCTTGCAAACTTTCTTTTGGTAGAAATACGAATGTCAGAAACCCAGCCAGAGAGAAGACGGATAGACTGGAGCCAAAAATGGTATCAAAATTTGGATTTTCTCCAAGCTTCAGCTAGGCTCGGATTACTGGATCAATGCTTCGTGAGACCCCGACGCATATGTTTGCGGCTCCAATGTTTTATCATTATTTATTTTCCAAGAGGAACTTTATATGGAAGGGGTTGTCGTAAAAACTTCAAAGGGGGCTCATTCGATTTCAAATCAAGAGTTCTAGTGCGCTTTTTAAGGGTCAAAAGTGATTGGAAGGCAACGAACACCACTACCATGCCCACCATTTCCCCAAATACATCCAATCAAAATTTTGGGATAGCCATTTTCTTCTACGTGGTTGATTTTCAGATAGAAATTATGTTTTTGAGGAGGACACTCCCCCACAGCCCTCAGGGCAAGGGTTGTAAGTTATATCCTGGGGGCATATAAGCTTTATGTAGAAAGCTTTGTCGTAGAAACTTTAAAAAGGGCTCATTTGATTGGAAATTCAAAGGGCTAGTCGTCTTTTTAACAGTCGAAAGTGATTGGAGGGTAACTAATCACTCTCTCACGCCCACCTTTTCCCCAAATGCATCCAATCAAAATTTTGAGATAGCCATTTTGTTCAACGTAGTTGAAAGTTCCGGAAATTATTTCTTTGAGCATGACACACCCCCCCCCTCCTCAAGGTCTTCATGGCAAGGGTTATAAGTTCTACCCTCGGGGCATATATGGTTCTTATGGAAGGAATGCTCGTATAAAATTCAGAGAGGTCTCAATTGATTAAAAATTGAAAGTTCCAATTCACTTTTTAAGCATCAAAAGATATCGGAGGGTAACCAGCCCTCTCCCCCCCCCCGCCTTTTTTCCCCAAATGAATCCGATAAACATTTTGAGACAGCTTTTTTTTAATAGTTCAAAGATCATATAACAAAAGCTCCGGTGTCGACACAACCCCCCAGGGCCCGGGGGCAGGCGTTGTAAGTTATGCCCTAGGGCATATATGGTTCTTATAGAAGAGATGCTCGAGTAAACTTCAAAGATGGCTAATTTGATTGGAAATTAAAAGTTCTAGTTCACTTTTTAAGAGTCAAAAGAGATTGGAGGGCACGTAGGCCCACCCTCCTCCACGCCCTTTTTTCTCAAACCCATCTGATAAGAATTTTATGATAGCCATTTTTGAAAAAACAGTTCAAAGACCATGTAACGAAAACTCCGGGGTCGACACAGCCCCCCAGGGCCCGAGGGCAGGCTTTGTAAGTAATGCCCTGGGGGAATATATGGTTCTTATGGAAGGGATCCTCGTAAAAACTTCAGACAGGGCTAATTCGATTGGAAATTGAAAGTTCTAGTTCAGTTTTTAAGAGTCAAAAGAGTTCGGAGGGCAACTACCCCCCCCCCCCACGCCCTTTTTCCCGGATGCATCCGATAAAAATTTTGAGTTAGCAATTAAGTTAAAAATTGTTCAAAAGTCAGATAGAAAAAATCAGGTGTCTATACAACCTCCAGGGCCCGAGGGCAGGCGTTGTAAGTTGTGCCCTGGGGCATATATGGTTCTTATGAAAGGGATACTCGTAGAAACTTCATAGAGGGCTCATTTGATTAGAAATTTAAAGTTCTAGTTCACATTTTAGGAGTCAAGGGATTTAAGGGCAACTAACCCCCCCCCCACGTCCTTTTTTCCCAAATCCATCAGCTAAAAATTTTGAGATAACCATTTTCTAAAAAAAAATTCAAAAACTAGATAACAGAAACTCCGGTGTCAACACAACCCCCAGGGCCCAGGGAGTAGGCGTTGTAAGTGTTGTCCTGGGGGTGTGTGTGTTTCTCATGAAAGGAATGCTAGCATAAACTCCAGAGAGGGCTCATTTGATTGGAAATTAAAACTTCTAGTTCACTTTTTAAGAGTCAGAAGATATCCAAGGGCAACTAGCCCCCCCCCCCCCCCCATACACCCTTTTTTCCCCAAGCCTGTCCGATAATTTTTTTAAAAAACCCGTTTCATTAAAAATAATCCAAAGGTCATATAAGAAAAACTCTTGTGTCGACGCAACCCCCCCCCCCCCAGGGCTCTGGGGGCAAATATCGTTTTTATAGAAGGGATGCTCGTATAAACTTCGGAGAGGGCTCATTGATAGTTCTCGTTCACTTTTTAAGAGTCAAAGGAGATTGAAGGGCAACTAGCTGCCCCTCCCTCCACGCCCTAAATGCATCAGATGAAAATTTTGAGGTAGAAATTTTGCTAAAAATAGTTCAAAGTTCAGACAACAAAAACTCCAATGTCGACACAGCCCTTCCCCCCTAGGGCTCGAGAGTAGGCGTTGTAAGTTATGCCCTGGGGGCATATATGGTTATTATGGAAGGGATACTCGTATAAACTTCATAGAGGGCTCATTTGATTGGAAAGTTGTAATTCACTTTTTAACTGTAAAAAGTGATCAGAGGGCAGCTCCCTTCCCCCCACACTCCATATTTTTTCCCAGAGGCGCTTCATATAGAAGAGGTCGTTGTATAAACCTCAGAGGGGGCTGTTTTCAAAGGGGGCAAACTTTTTTCACTTTGATATTGTTACTTTGATACCAGTTTTGATACTTTGATGAACTTTTGATTTTTTTTTTAATTTCGATTTTGAAATAAGGAATTTTTATACCCTTGAAACTTTTTGCAATCCAAAACGAACAAAAATTAATTTCAAAAAAAACTTCCGGAAAAAAAAATTTTCCAAATAAAATTGAAGGCCATTTTAAACTTAAGCTCAGCAGATACAAATACTTGTTAAAATTTAAACTCAACACGACCAGAAATCCTAGGCAGCACGCTAGCGCTGCCTAAGTAAAGAAGGATGTGGGCACAATGTGTTTTTTTTCCCTCCATACCTGGGTATTTCATATCGAAGGAGTTGTCGTTGAAACTTCGAAAAGGGCTCATTCGATTGGAAATTATAGTGGCTAGTGTCCTTTTTAATAGTCGGAAGTGATTTGAGGGCAACTAGCCTCCCCCCCACGCCCATCAATCCCCAAAACACATCCAATCAAAATTTTGAGATAGCCATTTTGTTCAGCGTAGTTGATTTCCAGATAGAAAATATGTTTTTGTGGAGGACGCTCCCCCACATCCCTAGGGGCAAGTGTTTTAAGTTATGCCCTGAGGGCATATAAGAACGATGTTGGCACAATGTACTATTTATTTTTTTTCCTTTAGACCTAGGCACTTCATATGGAAGAGGTCGACGTAGAAACTTCAAAAGGGGCTCATTCGATTGGAAATTGAGAGTTCTAGTGCCCTTTTTAATAGTCGAAAGTGATTGGAGGGCAACTAGCCCCTCCACCTAGCCCATCATTCTCCCAAACACATCCAATCAAAATTTTGAGGTAGCCATTTTGTTCAGCGTAGTTGATTTCCAGATAGAAAATATGTTTTTGAGGAGGACAGTCCCCCACAGCCCTCAGGGCAAGGGTTTTAATTTATGCCCCGGGGGCAAATTAGGTTTTTATAGAAGGCGTTGTCGTAGAAACTTCGAAAAAGGCTCATTCGATATGAAATTCGAAGGGCTAGTACCCTTTTTAATAGTCTAAAGTGATTGGAGGGCAACTAGCCCCCACGCCCATCATTCCCCCAAACACATCCAATCAAATATTTGAGATAGCAATTTTGGTTAGGCTAGTTGATTTCCAGATAGAAAATATGTTTTTGAGGAGGACACTCCCCCACAACCCTAAGGGCAAGGGTTTTAAGCTATGCCCTGAGGGCATATAAGAACGATGTTGGCCCAATGCACTATTTATTATTTTTTTACTTTAGAGCGGTGCACTTCATATGGAAGGGGTCGTCGTAGAAACTTCAAAAGGGGCTCATTCGATTGGAAATTGAGAGTTCTAGTGCCCTTTTTCATAGTCGAAATTGATTGGAGGGCAACTAGCCCCCCCACGCCCATCATTCCCCCGAACACATCCAATGAAAATTTTGAGGTGGCCTTTTTGTTCAGCGTAGTTGATTTCCTGATAGAAAATATGTTTTTGAGGAGGACACTCCCCCAAAACCCTCGGGGCAAGTGTTTTAAGTTATGCCCTGTGGGCATACAAGGTTTTTATAGAAGGCGTTGTCGTAGAAACTTCAAAACAGGCTCATTCAATTTTAAATTTGAAGGGCTAGTATCCTTTTTAATAGTCGAAAGTGACTGAAGGGCAACTATCCCCCCTCCCCCCACGCCCATCATTTCCCCAAACACATCCAATCAAATTTTGAGATAGCCATTTTGTTCAGCGTAGTTGATTTCCCAATAGAAAACATGTTTTTGAGGAGGACACTCCCCAAGAGCCCTCAGGGCAAGGGTTTTAAGTTATGCCCTGGGGGCCCATAAGGTTTTTAAAGAAGGCGTTGTCATAGAAGCTTCAAAAAAAGCTCATTCGATTGGAAATTCAAAGGGCTAGTGCCCTTTTTAATAGTTGAAAGTGATTTGAGGGCAACTAACCCCCCTCTTACGCCCACCTTTTCCCCAAACACATCCAATTAAAATTTTTAGATGGCCATTTTATTCAACGTAGTTGAAAGTTTTCTAAATTAGGTCTTTAAGGATGACAACCCCTCTCCCCATAGCCCTCAGAGCGAGGGTTGTAAGTTATTCCCTGGTGGCACATAAAGTTTTTAATGAAAGGCAACAAGCCCCCCCCCCCCCCACGCCCACCGTTCCCCCAAACACATCCAATCAAAATTTTGAGCTAGCCATTGTGTTCACCGTAGTTGATTTCCAGATAGAAAATATATTTTTGAGGAGGACACTCCCCCACAACCGTCAGAGCAAGGGCTTTAAGTTATGCCCTGGGGGCATGTAAGGTTTTTATAGAAGGCGTTGTCGTGGAAACTTCAAAACAGGCTCATTCGATTGGAAATTTCAAAGGGATAGTGCCCTTTTTAATAGTCGAAAGTTATTGGAGGGCAACTAGTCCCCCCCCCCACGCCCATCATTCCCCCAAACACATCCAATCAAAATTTGAGATAGCCATTTTGTTCAGCGTAGGCTGGTTGATTTCCAGATAGAAAATATGTATTTGAAGAGGACACTCCCCCCCACGATCCTTAGGGCAAGTGTTTTAAGTTATTCCCTGGGGCCATATAAGGTTTTTTATAGAAGATGTTGTTGCAGAAACTTCAAAAAGCGCTCATTCGAAATTCAAAGGGCTAGTGCCCTTTTTAATAGTTGAAAGTGATTGGAGGGCAACTAGCCCCCCCCCCCACGCCCCCAAAACTAAAAATTTTGAGATAGCCATTTTGTCATAGTCATAGTCAGTGGAGCGCCAATGACGCAGCAGGCTTTAGGTTTTTACAGTTACAGAAGGGGGCAGTATCCAGACACTTGTTTGTAGTGAAACTATAATTGTCTTGAACAATCTTGGAAAGAACTAGTAAATTAAACTGAATATTTGATGTATAATGATATTAATTGCTGATCAAATGAGTCATCTCTGAAGTTTATACGAGCATCCCTTTCATAAGAACCATATATGCCCCAGGCATAATTTACAACGCCTACCCCTGGGCCCTGGGGGTTGTGTTGACGCCTGAGTTTTTATTATTTGACTTTTGAACAATTTTCAACTTAATGGCTATCTCAAATTTTTATTGGATGCATTTGAGGGAAAAGGGGCGTGTGAAAAGGGGGGCTATTTGCCCTCCAATCTCTTTTGACTCTCAAAAACTGAACTAGAACTTTTAATTTGCAATCAAATGAGCCCTCTCTGAAGGTTTTACGGACATCCCTTCCATAAGAACCATATATTCCCCCAGGGCATAAATTACAACGCCTGCCCTCGGGCCCTGGGGGGCTGTTCCACCTCGGAGTTTTCGTTATATTGTCTTTGAACTATTTTTAATGACAATTTTTCTTTTAATGGCTATCTCACAGTTCTTATCGGATGAGTTTAAGGAAAAAAGAGCGCGGGGGGGGGGGGGGTAGGTGCCCTCCAATCTTATGAAAGGGATACTCGTATAAACTTCTTAGAGGGCTCATTTGATTAGAAATTTAAAGTTCTAGTTCACATTTTAAGAGTCAAGAGATTTAAGGGCAACTACCCCCCCCCCACGTCCTTTTTTCCCAAATCCATCCGCTAAAAATTTTGAGATAACAATTTTAAAAAAAAAAATTCAAAAACTAGATAACAGAAACTCCGGTGTCAACACAACCCCCAGGGCCCAGGGAGTAGGCGTTGCAAGTGTTGTCCTGGGGGTGTGTGTGTTTCTTATGAAAGGAATGCTAGCATAAACTCCAGAGAGGGCTCATTTGATTGGAAATTGAAACTTCTAGTTCACTTTTTAAGAGTCAAAAGATATCCGAGGGCAACTAGCCCCCCCCGCCCATTCACCCTTTTTTCCCCACGCCTGTCCGATAAATTTTTTAAAAAACCCGTTTCATTAAAAATAACTCAAAGGTCATATAAGAAAAACTCTTGTGTCGACGCAACCCCCCCCCCCCCAGGGCTCTGGGGGCAAATATCGTTTTTATAGAAGGGATGCTCGTATAAACTTCGGAGAGGGTTCATTTGACTGGAAATTGAAAGTTCTCGTTCACTTTTTAAGAGTCAAAGGAGATTGAAGGGCAACTAGCTGCCCCTCCCTCCACGCCCTAAATGCATCAGATGAAAATTTTGAGGTAGAAATTTTGCTAAAAATAGTTCAAAGTTCAGACAACAAAAACTCCAATGTCGACACAGCCCTTCCCCCCTAGGGCTCGAGAGTAGGCGTTGTAAGTTATGCCCTGGGGGCATTTATGGTTAATATGGAAGAGATACTCGTATAAACTTCATAGAGGGCTCATTTGATTGGAAAGTTGTAATTCACTTTTTAACAGTAAAAAGTGATCGGAGGGTAGCTACCCTCCCCCCACACTCCATATTCTTTCCCAGAGGCGCTTCAAATAGAAGAGGTCGTTGTATAAACCTCAGAGGGGGCTGTTTTCAAAGGGGGCAAACTTTTTTCACTTTGATATTGTTACTTTGATACCAGTTTTGATACTTTGATGAACTTTTGATTTTTTTTTTAATTTCGATTTTGAAATAAGGAATTTTTATACCCTAGAAACTTTTTGCAATCCAAAATGAACAAAAATTAATTAAAAAAACTTTCCGAAAAATAAGTTTTCCTAAGAAAAGTGAAGGCCATTTTAAACTTAAGCTCAGCAGATACAAATACCTGTTAAAATTCAAACTCAAAACGACCAGAAATCATAGGCAGCACGCTAGCGTTGCCTAGTGATTTTGGTTAGCGCTAGCGATTTTGGTTAGGCTAATTGATTTCCAGATAGAAAATATGTTTTTGAGGAGGACACTCACCCACAATCCTCAGGACAAGGGTTTTAAGCTATGCCCTGAGGGCATATAAGAACGATGTTGGCACAATGTACTATTTATTATTTTTTCCTTTAGAGCAGGGCACTTCATATGGAAGGGGTCGTTGTAGAAACTTCAAAAGGGGCTCATTCGATTGGAAATTGAGAGTTCTAGTGCCATTTTTCATAGTCAAAATTGATTGGAGGGCAACTAGCCCCCCCACGCCCATCATTCCCCCAAACACATCCAATCAAAATTTTGAGATAGCCATTTCGTTCAGCGTAGTCGATTTCCTGATAGAAAATATGTTTTTGAGGAGGACACTCCCCCAAAACTCTCGGGGCAAGTGTTTTAAGTTATGCCCTGGGGGCATATAAGGTTTTTATAGAAGGCGTTTTCGTAGAAACTTCAAAAAAGGCTCATTCAATTTTAAATTCAAAGGGCTAGTATCCTTTTTAATAGTCGAGAGTGATTGAAGGGCAACTAGCCCCCCCCACGCCCATCATTTCCCCAAACACATCCAATCAAATTTTGAGATAGCCATTTTGTTCAGCGTAGTTGATTTCCCAATAGAAAATATGTTTTTGAGAAGGACACTCCCCCAGAGCCCTCAGGGCAAGGGTTTTAAGTTATGACCTGGGGGCCCATTAGGTTTTTAAATAAGGCATTGTCGTAGAAACTTCAAAAAACACTGATTCGATTGGAAATTTAAAGGGCTAGTGCCCTTTTTAATAGTTGAAAGTGATTTGAGGGCAGCTAGCCCCCCCCCCCGCCCACGCCCATCCTTCCCCCAAACACATCCAATAAAAATCTTGAGAGAGCCATTTTGTTCAGCGTAGTTAATTTCCATATAGAAAATATATTTTTGAGGAGGACACTCCCCATAAGCATGACGAAGATAATTTCTTAAACAAAATTGGCCTTACATAAAATAAAGAAGGAAAACCTAGCAAAATTGGTTTTTTTATTGGCAAAATGACGATAATGAAAAAACAAAGCGAATTTTTCGAAATTAAAAACGTCTCTCTTTTTCAGCGCTAAACGAAACGATGGATCAATAAAAGCCAAAAATTAAAAGAATTAAAACCAACTACCCAACAACCATAAAAGCGAGTTATTCGCCAATATCCGCGATTTGCACAAAATCCAAAAAAACATGAACTGCCATAGACGGATACTAGCGAGCAACTGACAAATTAAAGGAATCAATTCGTTTCGCGCTGAAGAAGAGAGGCGTTTGTCCTCTCGAAATATTCGCTTTGTTTTTTCAGTATCTTCATTTGGCCTATAAAAACCCCATTTTTGCTCGTTTTTCTTTCTTTATAGGACACTCCCCCACAACCCTCAGGGCAAGGATTATAAGTTATGCCCTGGGGGCATATAAGGTTTTTTAGTGAAATCTTTGTCGTAGAAACTTGAAAAAGCGCTCATTCAATTGGAAACTCAAAGGGCTAGTTTCGTTTTTAATAGTCGAAAGTGATTGGAGGGCAACTAGCCACCCCCACGTCCATCAGCCCCCCAAAAACATCCAATAAAATTTTGAGATAGCCGTTTTGTTCAGCGTAGTTGATTTCCATATAGAAAATATATATTTGAGGGGGACACTCCTCCTCAACCCTCAGCGCAAGGATTATAAGTTATGCCTTGGGGGCATATAAGGTTTTTATTGAAATCTTTGTATTAGAAAATTGAAAAAGGGCTCATTCAATTTGAAATTCAAAGGACCAGTACCCTTTTTAATAGTCGAAATTGATTTGAGGGCAACTAACCCCCCTCTTACGCCCACCTTTTCCCCAAAGACATCCAATCAAAATGTTTAGATGGCCATTTTATTCAACGTAGTTGAAAGTTTTGGAAATTAGGTCTTTAAAGGTGACAACCCCTCTCCCCATAGCCCTCAGGGTGAGGGTTGTAAGTTATTCCCTGGTGGCATATAAAGTTTTTAATGAAAGGCAACAAGCCCCCCCCCCACGCCCACCGTTCCCCCCAACCCATCCAATCAAAATTTTGAGCTAGCCATTGTGTTCACCGTAGTTGATTTCCAGATAGAAAATATATTTTTGAGGAGGCCACTCCCCCACAACCGTCAGAGCAAGGGCTTTAAGTTATGCCCTGGGGGCATGTAAGGTTTTTATAGAAGGCGTTGTCGTGGAAACTTCAAAACAGGCTCATTCGATTGGAAATTTCAAAGGGATAGTGCCCTTTTTAATAGTCGAAAGTGATTGGAGGGCAACTAGTCCCCCCCACGCCCATCATTCTCCCAAACACATCCAATCAAAATTTGAGATAGCCATTTTTTTCAGCGTAGGCTAGTTGATTTCCAGATAGAAAATATGTTTTTGAGGAGGACACTCCCCCACAACCCTTAGGGCAAGGGTTTTAAGTTATGCCCTGGGGGCATATAAGGTTTTTATAGAAGACGTTGTCGTAGAAACTTCAAAAGGGGCTCATTCGAGTGGAAATTCAAAGGGCTAGTGCCCTTTTTAATAGTCGAAAGTGATTGGAGGGCAACTAGCCCCCCCCCCAAGCCGCCAAAACTAAAAATTTTGAGATAGCCTTTTTGTTCAGCGTAGTTAATTTCTATATAGCAAATATATTTTTGAGGAGGACACTCCCCCACAGCCCTCAGGGCAAGGGTTTTAATTTATGCCCTTGGGTCATATAAGGTTTTTACTGAAGGCGTTGTCGTAGAAACTTCAAAAAAGGGCTCATTCGATTTGACATTCAAAGGTCTAGTGCCTTTTTTAATAGTCGAAAGTGATTAGTGATATTTTTTGTTGTTTTTTTTTGTTGTTTAGACCAGGGCACTTCGTATTGAAGGAGTTGTCAAGGGAACTTCAAAAGCGGCTCATTTGATTGGAAATAGAAAGGGCTGATGTCCTTTTTAATAGTAGAAAGTGATTGGAGGGCAACTGATCCTCCTTCCACTCCCACCCACCTATTTGACCATTATTTTTAAAAACAAAATGTTGCAATAAGATTAAATAAAAATTCACTGTGATAATGCTAATTCCCAATAAGGCATCTCAGAAATATCCCAAGAACGATTGATTGTATTATGTTCAAACTTTCGGGGCTAATTCTGCTCTTGTAATTTAACCAAATCAAAATAGCGTAAGTGTATCCAATTTATCAAAGAAAGCAAACAGATCTTTTTGCGAATGGTATCAAGTTTTCCATTTCAGGTCAACTAGAGAAGGTATGAAACTAAATTAAACAATACTATTTGTATCCAGATCTTTAAAAGGGTGTATGTTGTTAAGAATTACTGAAAATTTTTCTACAGCATACAAATAGCAGACCAAACTACAAAATCTAAAAAAAAGAAAAGATTTAAAGTGTTATTTTCTTTTTCCCTGAAAAGACTATGTCAATATAAAACGAACAGAAATTAATTAAAAAAACTTTTTCCACAAAATATTTTTTTCAAAGAAAAGTAAAGAAGTCCATTAAACAAAAATGAGCAAAAATAAAATCCAATAATCTACCAAGCGTGAAACTACCAAAAACCAGCATCAATAAATGAAACCCAAAACGAACCGAAATAACAATAAATAACCGAGTCAAACTCAAAACGAGCAGAAATTAACATAGGTTGGGCGCAAAACCCCTATGCCTTCCTAAGACCAGAACAAAATTTGCACTTTACTGAAAAAATACAAAAGAATGCGCATTGTCAGTTTAATATACATAAAGTGATATTTAGTAATCAAAATGTTAATATTGTTGTATTTATTAAAGTTATAAAAGTAAAAACATTTATTTTTTTTTCAGTAAAGTGCAAATTTTGATCTGGCCTTGGGAAGGAATAGGGGTTTTGCGCCCAACTTATGTTAATTTCTGCTCGTTTTGAGTTTGACTGTTATTTATTGTAATTTCTGTTCGTTTGGGTTTCATTTATTTATCGATGCTGATTTGTGGTAGTTTCACGCTTAGTATATTATTTGATTTTTTTTTTTTCATTTTTTGCTTAATGGAGTTCTTTACTTTTCTTTGAAAAACTTATTTTGAGGAAGAAGTTTTTTTAATTAATTACTAAAAGAGAATAAACATTTATTAAGAATAACCAGAAACGAACAGATATTAGATAGATAGATTTTTAGATTAGATAGATAGATTTAGATTTATTTTCCATATACCAGTAAAATAATTACATAACAATCTACAAATCCCTACAAAGGCTCCATGACCTGTAGGAGGGGGATTATGAAAAGATCAAATAAACATTAAACATTTAAACGGTTAAGATTTAAACAATACAAACATAACATTAATATTTAAACATATAAACATAAGCATTTGAACTTTTAACATGTAAAGCATTGGCTTCATAAAACGAAAGAAAAAAAGATAAGGAGAGTTCACTAAATAAGCTTTATCAAACTACAGTGAATCACAACATCTATAAAAAAAAGGAGAGTTCACTAAATAAACTTTATCAAACTACAGTGAATCACAACGTCTATAAAAAAAAAAAAAAAAAAAAAAAAAAAAAAAAAAAAAAAAAACTATTGGCAGCTGGCAAAAGTAAAGAAAATTAATCACATGAAAACAAATATTTTTTTACTAGTCTTAGTCTTTTGAAGGTGCCAAACGAGTGGCATTCTCGAGCCGAATCGGGAAGGGTGTTCCATGTCAAATGACACGCAACAAGAGGATTAAAATCGGATCTTATTGTTGGTGTATGGGAAATTTGGATATTTAGATGACTACGGAGTTGATAATTTGACCGATCAGATACAAAAGAAGACGTAAATATAAGGGACCTAGGAATATCACCAGGGAGCTGAAGAAAAGCGAAAGAAGCACAGGAAAGAATATAATTTTTTTTAATATCAAGTAACGGTTTAGTTGCCGAACGATTTACATCCTGGATAAGATTTATAGATTTATCATAAGTATTCGAAAGCGGTTTGAGAAAAGAAGGGAAAGTAGACATCCATATGACTCAACAATAGGAAATATAAGAATGAATTAAGCTATGAAATAGGATTCTTAGAATTAGTCCTGGAAAAATGTGTTTTAGTTTTCTTAGAATACCAAGGTTTCTGCATACCTTCATTTTAATCAAATCAATATGGTGTTTAAAAGATAAATTTTCATCTAGGAGGATACCTAGGAAACGGACATGGCCGTTTCCTAGGTATATTAAATAAGCGATCATAAAAAAACATACAACAAGTAATAATATAAATAAACAAATAGATCTTAAAGCGAATAATGCTTAGATTGAATATAAAAACCAAGCTTAAAACGAAAAAATATGTTTTGCTATTGAAGTATAAATGAAACTTAAAACGAACAGAAATTGAATAAACAACCAATGCAAACAAACATACAACAGATATAAATGTAAATGAATAAATAAATATTAACACGACCCCCCCCCCAGGAAGTTTCCATTTCCTTTAAATATTACTTTATGACATTCTCCCACCCCAGACAAGAACTACCAGCCTTCCGTTTATCCCTAGACGGCTGGCCGAAAAGGACACTCTTCGGCAATCTGTCATCCTTCATCCGCAGAACGTGCCCTAGTCATCTCAACCTTTCTTTGATTATAGCCCTAGAAAGCGGAATTTAACCACATTTTTCGTATAGTCTACTGTTTGAAATACGGTCAGTATTTCAGTAAGCCGGATATCCAGATCAGTCCGTAGGCAATATCTCTGGAAAACATCTAGTAAATCTTTATTCGTTTTTCAGAGCGCCCGTGCTTCAGAGCCATATTTGACCATTGTCATCACTGTACCTCCCAATATTCTAATCTTGGTCTGTAGACTTATCTTCCTATTCTTCCAAACTTTTTTTTAACTGTGATAAAAAACATCCTGAGCCTTTGCTATTCTACTTTATCATCTTCACTGCTCCCACTGTCTTTACTAAGAATACTACCAAGGTAAGTGAAGCTACCCACCTGATCAATCTCTTCGTTACACCGAACATCATCTTTTCATTATCACTTATTCCTAGCCTTAGTGACTTGGTCTTCTTAACATTTATTTTCAAAGCTATTCTAGCAACCTGAACTCGCAATACCTCTAAAAGTTCATTCATTTTGCTCGCACTTTCCTCTAGGATGCGTAAATCATCAGCATAATCTAAGTTCAGAATAGTTTTTCCTCCCCTTAATATTCCGTGGTCTCCCATTGCCTTTCCTGTGCTCCGTAAGACAAAGTCCATCAAAATGATTCATATAAAGGGGGATAGAACACAAACCTTCTTAACACCTGATTTGATACAAAACCAGCTGCGAACCTCATTTCTTACTTTAACCGCAGCAGTGTAGTTATTCTCTTATTGACTAACCACTTTAATGTATTTGTCTGGCATACCATACACGGATAAGACCTTTTCTAAAGCTCTTCTATCAACAGGATCAAATGCTTGCTCATAGTCTATAAAACTGAGGACCAAATTTGTTTGAAAATTAAGGCACTTCTCAATTATTAACCTAAGAGTGAAAATTTGGTCGACACATCCTCTGCCTTTTCTAAAACCGCACTGTTCGTCTCTTTCTCTACAGCATCTCTCGGTCTAAAAAGTATCATATTACTAAGTAATTTGCTACCTACAGAGACCAGACTAATACCTCGATAATTACGACACTCACTCTTATCACCTTTCTTATCAGTGGTTTAATTAAGGGTTTAATAAAATAGTTAGGCACTTCCCCTTTTTCAAATTATATTCATAATTTTCAGTAACTTATTTCTAACCTCAGAGAAACCATATTTAGGAAGCTCATTTACCACACTTTCAGCACCTGGATCCTTATTACTTTTTAATCCTTTTAGTACTTTCGCTAATTCTTCCTCACAAAACAGATCAACGTTCACATCCAAGGTATCACAAACTTTTTCATTTTCCTCCAAGGCTCAGGGTATTTTTTCACAGTTGAAAAATATTCGGAAGAACAGGAAAATATGTCTGCGAACCAAGATAAGAATATTGGAAGCTACAGTGATGACAGTGGTCAAATATGGTTCTAAACATGGGCACTCCGAAAAGCAGATGAACAATTGGTAAATGTTTTCCAAAGAAATTGCTTACGGATTGTTCTGGTTACCCGACTGACTGACCGTATTTCAGACTGTAGGCTGTATGAAAAGTGCGGTTCAATCCCGCTTTCTAGGGCTGTGATGAGAGAAAGGTTGAGACGGCCTGGGTACGTTCTGCAGATGAAGGATGACAGATTGTCCTTTTCGATTAACCATCAAGGGCTAACGGAAAACAGGTCGTCCGCAGTTGGGGTGGGAAGATTTCATAAGGAAAGATTTAAGGGAAATAGGAACTTCCTGGGAGGGAGGGAGGTTTTGAATAGATTTGGATAGAGTAGGAGCGTGCTTAGCTCTTTTGGCCTCTGGCGGCTTGTTGCTGCGGTGAGTTATTATTAGTAGTAGTAGTGGTAGTAGTTATTATAACGACGTTTCTGTTGGTGGAAGCTATTTCAAGGATTCAGATCGTTCTTGAATTCCAGCCAGAGATAGCTCACCCGGACACCTGGCCCTTGTTTCCAGATGAGCACTTCCCAGGATATTGTTTCAGGTGGCCATTTTAGTGTGTGTCCCAGAAATTCCAGTCACCATTTTTTTATGATTGTTGAGAGGAGGATTTCTGGGCACATCATCTTCGAACCTCTATGGTTGAGATATTAAACCATCAGCTGACTCATAGTATATGCCTCATGCAGGGATGGTCAAATACTTTCGAATACGCTGAATACCAAAGATCGGTTTTTTTAACTTTAAAGGCCAGGTTTCATAAGCGCAAAGCAAGATAAGGCAATCGGGTCTTCTTCTCTCCATCTCCAGTATGCTTTTCGAGTTTTTTTCTCATCTTGTCTTCTCTCCGACCGACGACAAATCCTTTGTAGTTGTAATGCGATTTCGCCATTACCTAGTTTAATATGAAGCCGAAGAGAGCTGGTGAAAGAAGGCACCCCTGCTTAACACATGAATCAACGTTAAATTCTGTTTTTAAACTCTCCTAAGGATATGTTTTTGACAAGCTTTAGAATGCCTGAAACCTGGCTGTTCGGATCTTGTGAGTTTGTTTCGGGTGTCCTTGAAGAGGCTGAGGACCATTATACAAAAAATCTCCATCGCTTGGTCTATTAGTTATGTATATTGGTAGTTCGAGCAGACCCCCTTGTCATCCTCTTTATATACCGGTGTAATTATGAAGATCATCAGTCTTTTGGAGAATTCTCTTATTGACTTTATGTCAACAAGCAGCTCTTTCAATTGGTATAATAAAGTGGAGAATGACTTTTATATCTCTGTTGAGATTCCATCCTCTCCAAGGTTTGGTTTTTCTTCATATTGATCAAAAAAACTTTCCGAAAAATAATTTTTTCAAAGAAAAGTAAAGGCCATTTTAAAATTAAGCTCAGCATATAAAAATAACTGTTAAAATTAAAACCCAAAACGACCAGAAATTACTATTAAAGAATAAATGAACCCAAAACGAACAGAAAGTAAATAAACAATCATAGCAAAAAACATACAACAAGTAATAATATAAATGAATAAATAAATCTAAAAGCGAGTAATGCTTAGATTGAATATGAAAATCAAGCTTAAAACGAAAAAAAATATTTTGCCATTGAAGTATAAATGAAACTCAAAACTAACAGAAATTAAACAAACAATCAATGCAAACAAACATACAATAGATATTAATTTAAATGAATAAATAAATCTTAAAACGAGTGAAACTTAAATTGAATACGCATATCAAGTTTGAATCGAACAAAAATAACTACAAACAAGAGTTTGGGTGTCGCCTCCTTCTCTCACTGCAAAAGCCTAAAACCTACTGCGTCATTGGCACTTTACTGAACACTATATGAGTCTTCAACAGACATGGAAAGTATAAACAAAATCAAATTAAATATTAGATATATACTGATATTAATTATTGAAAGATCCATAACTTCAAGATTTTTTTTTTCATTGTAACTTTATATTTTCATTTCCAATGCTGTAAGAACCGGAACATAAAATATTTATAATATAATTCATTTTCAGTGAAACGCCAATGACGCAGCAGGCTTTAGGTTTTTACAGTTACAGAAGGGGGCAGTATCCAAACACTTGTTTGTAGTGAAACTATAATTGTCTTGAACAATCTTGGAAAGAACTAGTAAATTAAACTGAATATTTGATGTATAATGATATTAATTGCTGATCAAATGAGCCCTCTCTGAAGTTTATACGAGCATCCCTTTCATAAGAACCCATAAATGCCCCAGGGCATAATTTACAACGCCTGCCCCCGGGCCCTGGGGGTTGTGTTGACGCCTGAGTTTCTTTATCTGGCTCTTGAACAATTTTTAACTTAATGACTATCTCAAATTTTTATCGGATGCATTTGAGGGAAAAGGGGCGTCTGAAAAGGGGGGCTAGTTGCCCTCCAATCTCTTTTGACTCTCAAAAACTGAACTAGAACTTTTAATTTGCAATCAAATGAGCTTTCTATGAAGTTTTTACGAACATCACTTCCATAAGAACCATATATTTCCCCAGGGCATAAATTACAATGCCTGCCCTCGAGCCCTGGGGGGCTGTTCCACCTCGTAGTTTTCGTTATATTGTCTTTGAACTATTTTTAATTACAATTTTTCTTTTAATGGCTATCTCACAGTTCTTATCGGATGAGTTTGAGGAAAAAAGAGCGTGGGGGGGGTAGGTGCCCTCCAATCTTATTTGACTCTTAAAAAGTGAACTAGAATCTTCAATTTTAAATCAAATGAGCCCTCTTTGAAGTTTGTACGATAATCCCTTCCATAAGAACCATATATAAGAACCCCCAGGGAATAACTTAAGGGTCTGCCCCCGGGACCTGGGGTGTTTTGTTTCACCGGAGTTTTTGTTGTATGATCTTTGAACTATTTTTAACATAATAGCTATCTCAATAACTTTATCGGATGCATTTGGGTAAAAAGGGCGTGAAGGGGGGTTACCCTCCGATATCGTTTGACGCTTAAAAAGCGAACTAGAACATTCAATTTCCAATAAAATGAGCCCTCTCTGAAGTTTATACGGGCATTCCTTCCATAAGAACCATATATGCCCCCATTGCAAAACTTATAAACCTTGTTCTGAAGACTGCTCGCGGAGTGTCCTGCTCAAATATATAAGTTCCAGAACTTTCAACTACGTTGAACAAAATGGCTATCTCAAAATTTTGATTGGAAGTGTTTGGGGAAATGGTGGGCGTGGATGGGGTGCTAGTTGCCTTCCAATCGCTTTCGACTACTAAAAGGGTAGCCATTTAAATTTCCAATCGAATGAGCTCTTTTTGAAATTTCTACGACAACACTTTCTATAAAAACCTTTTCGTTATATGGTCTTTGAACTATTAAAACAAAAAATGGCATTCTCAAAGTTCTTATCAGATCGGTTTGAGAAAAAAGGGCGTGGAGAAGAGGGGGCTAGGTGCCCTCAAATCTCCTCTGACTCTTAAAAAAGTAAACTAGAACTTTCAATTTCCAATCAAATGAGCCCTCTTTGAAGTTATACGAGCATCCCTTCTATAATAACTTCTATAATAATCTTCTATAATATGCCCCCAGGGCATAACTTACAACGCCTGCACCCGGGCCCTGGACGGTTGTGTCGACACCGGATTTTTTGTCATATGATCTTTGAACTATTTTTAACAAAATAGGTATCTAAAAAATTTTATCGGATGCCTTTGGGAAAAAAGGGCGTGGGGCAGGGGGGGGGTGGTTACTGACGCTTAAAAAGTAAACTAGAACTTTCAATTTCCAATCAAAAGTCTAAAACCTACTTCGTCATTGCGTCTTGAACAGTCTTGGAAAGTATAAACAACATCAAGTTGAATATTTGATGTATAATGATATTAATTGTTGAAAGATCCACCAATTCAAGAATTTATTTCACTGTAATTTTATTTCTATTTTCAATGCTTTAAGAACTGGAAAAGAAAAAAATTGTAATATAATTCGTTTTCAGTTAAGCGTCAATGACGCAGTAGGCTTTTGTTTTTTTTACAGTTAAGGAAGGGGGCAGTATCCAAACTCTTGTTTGTAATGAAACTATATTCGTCTTGAACAACTTTAGAAAGAACTAATAAATTAAACTTAATATTCGATGTATAATGATATTAATTGCTGAAAGCTTATCAGTTCAGAATATATTATAACTTTAATGTTTATTTTCAATATTAAGTACAAAAGAAAATATTTGTTTGTAGTGATTTTTGTTCGTTTCAAGCTTTATTTGCATATCCAATTTAAGTTTTACTCGTTTTTGGGATTTATTCATTCATTTAAATTAATATATATTGTATGTTTGTTTGCATTAATTGTTTATTTAATTTCTGTTCGTTTTAAGTTTCATTTATACTTCATTAGCAAAATATTCACTATATTTTGCTAATGTTTATAGGCTTATTATATCCCTTCCATAAGAACCATATATGCCCCCAGGGCATAACTTACAACACCTGGATCCGGGTGCTGGGGGGGTTATGTCGACACTGGATTTTTGTCATATGATCTTTGAACCATTTTTAACAAAATAGCTATCTCAAAATTTTTATTGGATGCATTTGGGAAAAAGGGGCGTGGGGGCGGTGGTTACCCTCCGATATCTTTTGATGCTTAAAAAGTAAACTAGAACTTTAAATTTCCAATCAAAAGTCTAAAACCTACTGCGTCATTGCGTCTTGAACAGTCTTGGAAAGCATAAACAACATCAAATTGAATATCTGATATATAATGATATTAATTGTTCAAAGATCCATCAGTTCAAGAATTTATTTCACTGTAATTTTATTTTTATTTTCAATGCTTTAAGAACTGGAAAAGAAAAAAATTGTAATATAATTCGTTTTCAGTTAAGCGTCAATGACGCAGTAGGCTTTTGTTTTTTTTACAGTTAAGGAAGGGGGCAGTATCCAAACTCTTGTTTGTAATGAAACTATATTCGTCTTGAGCAATTTTATAAAGAACTAATAAATTAAACTGAATATTTGATGTATAATGATATTAATTGCTGAAAGCTCATCAGTTCAAAATTTTACTATAATTTTAATGTTTATTTTCAATATTAAGTACAAAAGAAAATATTTGCAATAAAATTGGTTTTCAGCAAAGCGCTAATGACGCAGTAGGTTTTAGACTTTTACAATGAGAGAAGGAGGCGATACTCGAACTCTTGTTTGTAGTGATTTTTGTTCGTTTCAAGCTTTATTTGCATATCCAATTTAAGTTTCACTCGTTTTTGAGATTTATTCATTCATTTACATTAATATATATTGTATGTTTGTTTGCATTGATTGTTTATTTAATTTCTGTTTGTTTTAAGTTTCATTTATACTTCATTAGCAAAATATTTTTTTTTTCGTTTTAAGCTTGATTTTCATATTCAATCTAAGCATTATTCACCTAAAGATCTATTTATTCATTTATATTATTGCTTGTTGTATGTTTTTGGTATGATGTTTTATTTAATTTCTGTTCGTTTTGGGTTTCATTTATTCTTTAATAGTAATTCTGGTCGTTTTCAGTTTGAATTTTAACAGGTATTTGTATCTGCTGAGCTTAAGTTTAAATGGCCTTTACTTTTCTTTGAAAAACTTACTTTTCGGAAAGTTTTTTTTTTTAATTTACAAATAAAAATAATAAAATATTGGAGCCGAATGGCCTTTACTATAGGCAACGCTATAGCGTTGCCTCTCATTTTTCAGTGTCAGCAGAACATCCGCAAATAATTGTGACTCTAGATTTAGCTGGTAGAGCTTACTCGATACATTCTGGAAATCAGATAGACAACATGGAGCTTTCGTGGGATTGAGAAAATCGGAGAAATTCTTTTTCCATCCTTCTAGGCGGCCTTTATTGTTCTGAGTAAGGTTTTCCATTTTGTGGTTCAGGGAGTCCGTGGACATGGGTAACGTAGCTGTCACTTCCCTAAAAAGCTTAAAATTTTCCTTTGGCTATACCATTCTTCCGTTTGCTGCATTTTCGAAGTCATTTGTGACCAGTTTTTCTCTCTGACACTACGAGTGGACTATTTTACAAGCTTATTAGCACTTTTTCTAAGTGGGGTTCTTTTGGGCTGCTGTGAAGGGTTCGTTTATACCTCTATTATGGTGTCCAAGATCCAGAGCCTTAGTTTCTTCTTGGGGTGTCTAAGCACTTGTCCAGCAACCTTGTTTATCAGGACTTTCAGTTTAGACCATTGGTGCTCGGTGTCGGTGTAATCAGTAAGGACCTCGAATCGGTTATTACGTTGAAGGTCGCTCAAACTCAGCTCTGGTCTATAGTACAGGAAAATGAGCTCCAAAAAGAGGTCGACCCGAAACAAATTGCAACAGAAATGATTCTTACACCATCTTGTAGAGAAAAAAAAACTGAACAACATATCCATTTTCGCATATTCTGAGTCGACGCAAAATAACGGTTTTTTGGCTTTTAATGCTATTTTTTTCGTTATTCGAATAAATATCGCAATTTTCGTGGACATCGGTTTTTCTTGAACGGAAGTATGATTCTAACCCAAAATAACATGGCGAGACCGAAAACGAAGTCGGATTTAGCTTAAGAAGCACCATAAAAAAAGTAACTGTATTTTTTCGACTTTTTTCGCCTAAAAAATACAATTTTCGTTGTAGCCCGATTTTCTTGAATGAAAGTGTGGTTCTGACGTAGAATCACGAGCTGAGACCGAAAATAGAATCAAATAGGTTGTTCACTGAACCAGAAAAAAAAAATCGTAATCATTAATGACTGATCTACATTTTTTTTAGAAAATAATTAGGGAAAGTGAATTACAAACCGAACTGGTTTTCAGTGGTCAGTATCGTAAATCACACTTAAAACACTTCTCGTATACAATTTAGGGTCAACCATAAGTGCTTGCTGCGTGGCATTCCAACCCGGTCTTGGAGTTTTCAGGTACCAGGAGGAATGCCAGAGGATTTCAAGGGTAGAGTTAACAACTGGTTGAAAATCTCTCAGACCTTCATATCTGATTCGCGAGAGTATGGAATCGTCTGATTTATGGTGCACAATGCGTATCTTTTGAGCATTTCTTATGTCATCGGCAGTGGGAGTAATCCTAGGAATGCGTATTCTAGCAGAAGTTGACGCTGGTGTCACAGAGGCAATGATACCCATACCGTGGAAAGTATTGTTGCCATCGAGAGTGCAGATATCATGATCCACGTTGTCGGCAACGTGGTGAATAAACCCGCCAGGGAGAATTTCATCCAGATCCTCAACTGCGCTGATGGCTGAACATCTTTCGAATCGCCGAACTTCATAGTACGACGAACAGAATCCCATTGCGTTCAGAGTGTCGATGAGATATCGCGACGCAAAGTGATGATGCATCTGTACACCCAGACCTATTTGCAGAGGTGCAATTACAGCTTGTGGTCTAGCTGCTTGTATGATCGCATGACCAATACTAGCAATCTTGAGGTCTACGGTCTTCCCAACAAATATTTCCCGAAGAAAAAGTCTGAGGCTGTCAGGTACAAAGTTCACAGCTTCTGAAGTGGTTGACAGTTTTTCTAAAACGTCGTAGTCGTCTTTGTTTGTCTGTAGGCCTTTTATGTCGTTTTTCAACAGTTTCGCTGCAGCGCAAAGCAACTGTGCTTTTTCCTTCTCGGGATCTGCAGATCTTGCTTCCACATGATACTGATTTAAGATTGATGACGCAGTATCCGTGAAAGTCACTACATTCGACTTTCCGTCGACAGTCGAGATGAGAATTCTAGTACCGAAGTGCTCGAAAATCTTTTTCTTCATATAAACATTGCTGTAAGGTTCAACATCCACTTCAAGAGCGTCACGCATCTTTTGAACTACATCACTGACTGTTGTCTGTTCTTCGTCATTCCTTTCAAGAAACTGCATCGCTTTTATGAAAGCATCCGTTTTCACCTCGTCCTCTGGTCTGCCTGACCTTCTTCTCTTTTTCTCAGGCTCACAGTTCATGTTCTCGTATTTGAATGGAATCCCTCGGCTTGTCCGAAAGTTATTGCTGCAAAGCTGATGGTACACGGCATCAGCGGCATGAAGGTCTGGGACGGTGCATATCCTTCGGTAAACACTGACTGCCCAGTCATCATTTCTCAGTTCGCATGTTTCTTTAATTGTTTTGTCAAAGTCTATGGTCCGAACGCAGAAAACATTTGAGCCTTTCCAGTGTGAAGCTGAGGGGTCAACAGGGCAGCCACAAAACAAGCAACACTCGTTAAACCTGAACTGTAAAGTACTCGACCGCAACTCACACTTGACAGTGGAAATTTTAGCTAGCCACTCATCCTTTCGCCTTTGAGTGTCATTGTCAATGTTACGTCTGTGTGTATAATTTTTTCTGCATAACTCATGGACCTTCTGTCCGGCAGTGACCACAACGGTATCCCTTCGCATCTGACTAGATTGGTTAATTCCGGCAGCTCCTTTCTGTGTAATAATCGTGTAATGTGAGTCGTCTTCGACATTTCTTTTGCAGATTCTGCAGTGCTCCAACTGAGTAGACATCTCGCTATAAAAAAAAAAAAGATTTATTAATCAAAACATAACTTATATAAATTTTAATAGATTTATTTTGTTCAGCCTTGTTGAAAGGTCCAGTAATAATGTCTCTAGGGATGTCAACGTCCCCAAAGTCTTCAAGACAACGGCTATAGGCAAGGCAATTACTTCATTGTTGCACATGGATACGTTATTGAGAGGGCTATGTTTGTTTGAACTTTACTTTCCAAGAAGACGAGAGATATTCAAATGAGCCTTACAGAGAATGTTGAGGAAAGTGTTGAACTAAATGAAAACACGTTATGTTTACACAGATTGTCAAAAGGGTGAAACACAGGAATAAGTAAGTATATTAATTGGGAAAATTCAGGGAATGATAAGGGATATGATCAAAAGACAATATTTGCATGCTACCAATACTACTTGAGCTACTACTATCATACTTCTCCATTTACAATACTGAGGGGAAAGTTGAACTAAATCCAAAGACGCTGTGTGCATGCACAGCGTCAAACTAGCCTAGCTCAAGAATTAATTGGGGTATTAAGTTGGAACTTTCAGAGAATGCTTAAAGGGGAAATATCGTCTCATCAAAAGGCAATATGCGCACACTACTGCTAACGCTACTGTTAGTGCAACATTTACTACTACTACTTCTATTGCAACTACTTTTAAAGTTAACCTGTCGTGATGATGAGGTCACCTGTTGGTACAAGGTGTATTTCAGGGGACGATTGTCTTCTCAATAGATGTCGCTGTAAAACAAAAAAAAAAAAACAACTTCAACTGACATGAAACATCAAAGAATTTGACGCAAAGCAGTAAAGTACAATAATTTATCCTTTAAACTCTTAAAGTATTCAGTTCCGAACCACCATTATAAAAACCGACTTCTTACCTGCGCTAATCATTCATCAGAACACTAGCAGATTCACCGGAAAGTATTACTCGACTGCTAGATGGCGGAATTTCGAATAAAATTTTTTCTCGGGGTAGATGGCGAATTTAAATAAAGGTTATGACTGTCACTGACCGGAACTAGTTTTCTCCTCGACTTTCTGGCATTACTTGAGGTCTTCGTCTAATTGATTTCTCAGTCAAATCTTGGGAATAAACTTTGAAATCTTTAAAACACTGAGTGATGAATGTGACGATTTTCATTTTTATTGCATTACGTAGCCTTCGAAGTGTCTTATACTAGTGCCTAGTTCAGGTATTTTTACGAACAACCGATCATTTGTTGAATAACAAGTGCCGATTGATTGTCTTTACAAAAATTACCGCAACGCATATTGATGATAGTGAAACTTTTTTGTTTTGCACCAGACACCCAATCGGACCTCATTTTCTGTCTCAGCTTGTCATTCTGCATCAGAATCATACTTCATTTCAAGAAAAACGGTCGGATACTAAAATTATATTTTTTTCCGGAAAACGTAAAAAAAATCGCATTAAAAGCCAAAAAACCGTTATTTTGCGTCGACTCAGAATATGCGAAAATGGATATGTTGTTCAGTTTTTTTTTCTCTACAAGATGGTGTAAGAATCATTTCTGTTGCAATTTGTTTCGGGTCAAACCTCCATTTGCCTGTACTACTAAGGAATCTGTAGTTTTGATGCGTCAAACCGGGATAGAAACTGAAGGTGCCATTAAATGATTTTAAGACTAAAACTGTTTTTTTTTTACTGTCTTAGGAAAGTTTAAAAATATCTTTCGCACCCCCCCCCCCCTCTATCTTCCTCTCATTCTTTCTCATCTTCCTTACAGAAAATTATTATGTTACGGAAATTAGGGAAAATGCAAAAATCTTGCCTAAAGATCTTCTTTTCGATTTTACCGTATTTAGTTCGTATTTGAATTTACGCTGTAGAAATGAAATTCGGATTTTTTTTAAATTAATTAAAAAAACTTTTTCCACAAAATAAGTTTTTCAAAGAAAAGTAAAGAACTCCATTAATCAAAAAATGAGCAAAAATAAAATCAAATAGTCTACCAAGCGTGAAACTACCGTAAATCAGCATCGATAAATAAATGAAACCCAAAACGAACAGAAATTACAACAAATAACCGAGTCAAACTCTAAACGAGCAGAAGTTAACATAAGTTGGGCTCAAACCCCTATGCCTTCCCAAGGCCAGTGTAAAGTATTTGGAACATAAATTCCAGAAGGCTTTTCCGGGTGTCTCATTTCTTAGAGATTCGGCCATTTATATGTCAACGAGAGTGGTCCAGGGGGGGATCTCGGGACTAAGGCTAGTCGTTGGAAAGGGCTCGTTCCCAGGCATGGTCAAATAACCAATAGCTGGAACTTCCGTTCCAGGAAAGTTATACTCTTGGTACACTTCTAAAATCAGTCCATCTTTCGCCTTCGTCGTAGTTAGTTGTTCTTGTGCTACCTTATTTTCTCTGTGTGTATTCTCACGTTATTCAATAAAGACCATACCGACGTTTACTGACTATCTTCGAATTTATGTAAACCGTTACATCTGCCAATATATAAAAGGCATATAAATAAAGAAGTAGACAGCGGTTTAGAGAGTGGTGGCAAGCGGTTAAAACTAGTGGAGCAAATATCACTAGTGGAAAACCTCCAAGTGACATTTGAGTGAACGTTATAAGTACTTACAACATCTTACGCTAAATACTGGCGTCATATTGAAGAGCTATTTCGCCCGCTACCAAAATTGCTTGTGATATTGAGCTGCAAATACTGCAAAAGACTGATTAATAAGACATTGAAACGTTACGAGCTATTGAACTTTCTTCTATTCAAAGCGCCTTCTTGAAAAACACTTTCTTTTAAATGAACATTTTGAAATAGGCTGTTACACAATGCCTAATATGGATTTTCTCGCGATAGCTTCTACCTACTAATTCAAATTTCTACAACTGAGAGTCTCCGGTTGATTTCTACCTTCGATTAGCCATTCTACGTTTGGTGGTTTTTTTACCTCATTTTATACAGTCGACGTGTGATCTACATTTGACAGTTTTCAACCAAAATTTAACATTGTGAATTCGATAATCGAAAATTAATTCTCAATTGTGACTCCATTTGACGCTAGTGATTTAATTGAGACCAACGGCAATTGGATTTGAGACAGACTACCTTGCGTAAGTGATTTAACACGGTTAAACAATCCAGTAAATTTTATTAGACCCTTGTTGTTAAAAGTGAAGTTTATTGCCCAAAATCTAGCGTCCGTAATTAAAGAACGGTGTTTAAAACCAATATTTTAATTTTTAGAGTAATTGCTTTTTTAAATGTTGATCTCGATATGTCAGTTTTTATTCCTATACTTGATCCTGTGGAAACTGGATATAAAAAAAACTTTCAGTAATAATACCACTCACAAAGTCAGAAAGTGGAAAAATAATTGAATTTGTTTTGCAGTTACAAAAATTTCAGTTGTTGTTAAATTGGTCTGATTCAAGAGCTTCACAGACCGCGTCGCTTTTGGCCCAGGGTTTGTTTCGTTCTTCTTTTTTTGAGGATCCGGATCCCTCGATTATAAATTTTTAAAGTTTAAAACGTGGATTACTTGTAGCATATGCCCTAGGCAAAATAGTAGGCAAAATGGTTGCAGAGTTTGTAGGCGTGGTTCAATTTAAGGATGAAAGGGTATATCTATTCTATAGAATGATGAAAAAATTAGAAAGATCATGTAGGGTGTCCTTAGAAGCCAGTGATGATGGTGTAGTCCTTGGAAGATTTGCTCTTAATTTATTTTAAAGAGGGGATCAGACCGTCCTACAAACGGTATTTGTTAGAGCATAGTGCAGAAATTTCTTGTTTAGGTGATGCGTACAAGGTTGCAAAACAATAGGAACAGATAGAACAGATAGTGGGGGAAGGAGAGACGTCTTCTTTTTCCGATGAATTTCTTTCTGCTCTGACGAGGGTGAAATTTGGACTCAATGATGAAGGTTTTAATGTCCCGCGAGATGAGATTGATGCCTTGCGGGATGGTTTGATGCACTGCGAGATGGTATTGATGCCTCGCAGGGCAGTTTGGCTACCCATAGAAAAAGAGCTGGTTTCAATGTCCCGCAAGATGAGGTGGATGCCTCGTGGGATGGTTTTGATGCATTGGGAGATGATATTGATACTTTGCAGGGCGGTTTGGCTACCCATGGACAGAGAGATGGTTTCAATGTCCCGCACGATGAGTTTGATGCCTCGTGGGAAGGTTTTTTTGCATTGGGAGATGATATTAATGACTTGCAGGGCGGTTTGGGTAACTATGGAAAGTGAGCTGGTATTGAGGTCCCGTTAGATGATTTTGCTACCTCGTAGGATGACTTTAATGCGTACCATTAATAGTCATGTAGAGATATCAGCAGTAGTACTGCCATTTGTGGAACCACAAGTTATTAAAGTGAAACCAAATAGGTCAAAACCGAGGCGTTCCGCAGCAATAAAATCCATATCTATTCCATTATCTATAAGTTTATGCAATTTCATTTGTGTTTCGCTGGTATTTTCAGGATTAATTAGCCTTTCTCGGTCATTCCTTTTGCATTAATCCGAAGTTTATACATAATCCCAACTTTCCGTGTCCTCATCAAATTCAGTGATATGGGGAACAAGTCTATTTTAAAGTATACAGAGAAAAATGAATTGTTAAAATATCCAGTTTCCGACTACTGTTATTAGTGTGGTTCGTTTATACTATGTAAGTGTTTACTTACGCAAGTATTGTGTAGTGTTTATGTTATGTAATTGTTTACTAGTTTATGCTGTAGAAGGTTAGTAGGTGAGAAGTGAATAATTTGGGAAGGGTATTGAATGTTTTGAATTCAATTAAAGTTTGAGGTTTTAATAATAACGGGATAAGCCAAATTTGGGAAATTTAACTTAAAACAGGGGGGGAGAACCTGTAAAGTATTTGGAACATAAATTCGAGAAGACTTTTCCGAGAACTTTCTTAGAGATTTGCCTATTTATGTGTCAACAAGAGTGGTCCAGGGGGGGGGAGGGGCTCTCGGGACTAAGGCTAGTCGTGAGAAAGGGCTCGGTCCCAGGCATGGTCGAACGACCAATAGCTGGAACTTTCGTTCCAGGAAAGTTATACTCTTGGTACACTTCTAAAGTCAGTCCATCTTTCGCCTTCGTCGTCGTTAGTTGTTCTTGTGCTACCTTATTTTCTCTGTGTGCATTGTCACGTTATTCAATAAAGATCATACCGACGTTTTCTGACTATCTTCGAATTTATGTAAACCGTTACATCTGCCAATATAAAAGGGCATACAAATAAAGAAGTAGACAGAGGTTTACACCAGAACATAATTTGCACTTTATTGAAAAAAATATAAATGTTTTTACTTTCATAAGTTTAATAAATCAAATAATATTAAGATTTTAATTGTGTATATTAAACTGACGATGCACATTCATTTGTATTTTTTTAAATCTTTTCGTTCTTTAAAGATTTATAGTTTGGCCTGCTATTTGTATGCTGGAGAAAAATTTTCAGAAATTTTTAACAACACACACCCTTCTTAAAAATCTGGATAAAAATAGAAGTGTTTAATTTAGTTTCAAACCTCGTCTAGTTGACCTGAAACGGATAACATGATACCATTCGCAAAAAAATCTGTTTACTTACTTTGATAGCTTGGATACACTTACGCTATTTTGATTTGGTTAAATTTTAAGAGCAGAAGCAGCCCCAAAAGTTTGAACATAAAACCCTCAGTCGTTCTTGGGATACTGCTGAGATGCCTTATTGGGAATTAGCATTAACACAGTACATTTTGATTTAATCTTATGGCAACATTTAGTTTTTAAACATAAAGCTCATTCGATTTCCAATCGAATGAGCCCTTTTTGAGTTTCTGCGACAACACTTCCTATAAACACCTTATATGCCCCCAGGGCATAAATTACAACTCTTACCCCAAGGCCTGTGAGGGGTTTGTCATCCTCTAAGACCTAATTTCCAGAACTTTCAACTACATTAAACAAAATGGCTATCTCAAAATTTTGATTGGAAGTTTCTGGGAAAATGGTGGGCGTGAGAGGGGTGTTAGTCTTTCTCCAATCGCTTTCAATAAAAACCTTATATGCCCCCAGGGGATAAATTACAATCCTCGCCATGAAGGCTGGGGCGCGGGTTGTCATCCTCAAAGACCTAGTTTCCAAAAGTTTCTACTACGTTGAACAAAACGGCTATTTTAAAATTTTGATTGAATGAGTTTGGGGGAATGGTGGGCGTGAGAGGGGGGATAGTTACCGTCAAATCTCTTTCAACTATTAAAAAAAGGGCACTAGCCCTCTTAATTTCCAATTGAATGAGCCCCTTTTGAAGTGTTTACGACAACTCTATCATTAAAAACCGTATATGTCCCCAGGGCATAACTTACAACCTTCTCCCTGGGGACTCTGGGGGGTTTGTCATCCTCAAATACATAATTTCCAGAACTTTCAACTACGTTGAACAAAATGGCTGTCTCCAAACTTTGATTGAATGTGTTTTGGGTAATGGTGGGCATAAGAGGGTGTTTAATTACTCTCCCCTCATTTCCGACTTAAAAAGAGAAACTTCAATTTCAAATCAAATGAGCCCCTTTTGAAATTTATACAACAGCTTTCTATATAAACCTTATATACCCCCAGGGCATAACTTAAAACCCTTGCACTGAAAGCTCTGATGCGGTTCTCATCCTAAAAGACCTAATTTCCAGAACTTTCAAATACGTTGAACAAAATGGATATCTCAAAATTTTGATTGCATGTTTTTGGGAAAATGGTGGGCGTGAGAGGGGAATTAGTTGCCCTTCAATCACTTTTGACTATTAAAAGGGCAATAGTCTTTTCAATTTTCAATTGAATGAACCCTTTTGGATGTTTTTAAAACATCGCTTTCAATAAAAACCTTACATGCTCCCAGGGCATAACTTAAAGCCCTTCTCCTGAGGGTTTAAGGGGGGATAGTTTGTCATCCTCAAAGACCTAATTTCCTAAACTTTCAAATGCGTTGAATAAAATGGCTATCAAAAAATTTTGATTGAATGTGTTTGGGTAAAAGGTGGGCGTGAGAGGGGGGTTAGTTGCCCTCAAATCACTTTCGAGTATTAAAAAGGGCACTAGCCCTTTGAATTTTCAATCGAATGAGCCCTTTTCAAGTTTCTACGGCAAATATTTCAATAAAAACCTTGTATGCCCCCAGGCCATAACTTATAACCCTTGCCTTGAAGCCTGTGGGGGAGTGTCCTGCTCAAAGGTATAATTCCTGAACTTTAAACTGCGTGGAATAAAATGGCTATCTAAAAATTTTTATTGGATATGTTTGGGGAAATGGTAGGCGTGGAAGGGGTGTCAGTTGCCTTCCAATCACTTTCGACTATTAAAAAGGGCACTAGGCATTTCAATTTTCAATCGAATGAGCCCTTTTTGAAGTTTCTACGACGATGCGTTCAGTAAAAGCCTTATATGTCCCCAGGGCATAACTTGCAATCCTTGCCTTGAGGGCTATGTGGTAGTTTCCTGCTCAAATACATAATTTCTATCTGGAAATCCGCAACACTGAACAAAATGACCATCTAAAAATTTTATTGTATTTGTTTGAGGAAAAGGTGGGCGAGAGATGGGGGCTAGTTGCCCTCAAATCACTTTCGACTATTAAAAAGGACACTAGACCTTTGAATTTCCAATCGAATGAACCCTTGCAAACTTATATGCCCCCAGGGCATAACTTATAACCCTTGCTCTGAAGACTGTGAGGGGAGTGTCCTGCTCAAAGGTATAATTTCCTGCTCTTTAACTGTGCGGAACAAAATGGCTATTTCAAAATTTTGATTGGATGTGTTTGGGGAAATAGTGGGCGTGGAAGGGGTGTTAGTTGCCTTCCAATAACTTTCGGCTATTAAAAAGGGCACAAGCCATTTCAATTTCTAATCGAATGAGCCCTTTTTGAAGTTTCTACGACAAAGCTTTGTATAAAAACTTTATATGCCCCCAGGGCATAACTTACAACCCTTGCCCTGAGGGCTGTGAGGGGTTTGTCATCCTCAAAGACCTAATTTCCAGAACTTTAAACTACGTTTTGAACAAAATTGCTATCTCAGAATTTTTATTGGATGTGTATGGGGAAAAGGTGGGCGTGAGAGGGGGGTTAGTTACCTTCCAATCACTTTCAACTATTAAAAAGGGCACTAGCCCTTTGAATTCCAATCGAATGAGTCCTTTTTGAAGTTTCCACGACAAAGCCTTCTATTAAAAATCTTATAAGCCCCCAGGGCATAGCTTACAACCCTTGCCCCGAGGGTTCTGGGGGAGTATCCTCCTCAAAAATATATTTTCTACTTGGAAATCAACTACGCTGAACAAAATGGCTATCTCAAAATTTTGAAGGGATATGTTTGTGAGAATGATGGGCGCGGAGGGGGCTAGTTGCCCTCCAATCGCTTTCGACTATTAAAACGGGCCCTAGCCCTTTAAATTTACAATGGAATGAGCCTTTTTGAAGTCTCTATGACAACGCCTTCTATAAAAACCTTATATGCCCCCAGGGCAAAACTTAAAACTCTTGCCCCGAAGGTTGTGGGGGAGTGTTCTCCTCAAAAAGATATTTTCTATCTGGAAATCAACTATACTTAACAAAATGGCTATCTCAAAATTTTGATTGGATGTGTTCGGGGGAATGAGGGGCGTGGGGGGGGGGCTAGTTCCCCTCCAATCATTTTTGACTATTAAAGAGGGTACTAGCCCTTTGAATTTCCAATCGAATGAGCTCTTTTTGAAGTTTCTACGACAACGCCTTCTATAAAAACCGTATATGCCCCTAGTGCATAACTTAAAACCATTGCCCCGAGGGTTGTGGGAGAATGTCCTCCTCAAAAAGATATTTTCTATATGGAAATCAACTACACTGAACAAAATGGCTATCTCAAAATTTTGATTGTATGTGTGGGTAATTATGGGCGTGGGGGGAGGGGGCTAGTTGCCCTCCAATCACTTTCGACTATTAAAAAGGGCACTAGCCACTTCAATTTCCACACGAATGAGCCCTTTTCGAACTTTCTTCGAAAACTTTTTCGATACGAAGTGCCCGGGTATGGAGAAAAACCAAAAAAAAGCACCCTCTGCCCACATCGTTCTTTACTTAGGCAGCGCTAGCGCGCTGCCTATGACTATTTAATTGTCTTACATACATATTTTGTTCTTTTTGAGGGAGCTATTATTTATAAAATTATTTTTTTGTTGTCAGGCAATAATGCGGAATCTAGTAAGAAGATACATTACTGATGAACAAAGAAAATCCGAAAATCAAGGAGTTACAGAAGATGATGTCAACGAAATAAAGCAAGACATATCAGCGTTTCGTTGTGAATTATTGGAGATTCTGAGGGGATCCGGAGTTAATACCTCTGTTGCGTCAGGACATCAAGGTAAAACAATAATTCTTAAAATTTGGATTTCTATTAAGATTTTGTTCCAGTTCCAAAAGGATCACTAATGAGAATAACTTAAATACACTAAAAAACTTATAAGAATGGAAATAAATTTTATTTTTGTGACAAAAATGGAAACAAAATTAACCAGAAATATAAAATGGCGTCATCAACTAATAATGAATTCTAAAAAATCACCAAATGAAAGTGTAAAACATATGAGCTTTTCGCAGGGCCGTATCCAGGATTTTTTTCGGAGGGGGTTTTACTCCAATTTTTTTTTTGGGGGGGGGGTACAAAAAAAATTGAAAAAACGAATACAGAATGTTTTATGTCCATTTTTGTTACGTTTTTACGAGTCAGACAAACATTTCGAGGGGGAGGGGTTCAAACCCCCTAACCCTCCTCTGGATACGGCCTTGGCTTTTCGTTGTGAACTATAACAGTTTTTTTTTATAGAATCAGAAGTCAGCCCCACTGTTTTGTCATTACAAAGATTATTAAAATTTAATTTACATTGAGATCTGGTACCAGCTCTCAAAAGATCACTTATCGAGATCAACTCATTGACTATGGAATGCCGGTGTGCTACATAAAATGGGATGGGCTACATAGAACGGGTTGGTAAAGCCTAAATCAGCACTACAGTGGCATGTGGCTTGATCTGTGTTTCAAATTGTATACAGGCATGTCGTCTAATCTGAGCCCACTCAATTTTCGAATCTAGCGTGAAATATCTACGACCAATTTAGGAACTCGAAAAGCCACGGTAGCAAACTAAGCAGGAGTTTAGCCAGTCTTTCAGTTGTTGCGGGTTTATCAGTGATAATGGTAATTTCTTACAACGGAGACATTTGTAAAACATGATGTGTTACTTATGCATTGAATAAGCGACGTAGCAGATGGTGGTTTCAAATATTGTTCTGTGCTACTGCTTTACCGTAACGAGAATACAAAATTTTAATAAACATTTTGGCATTTGATATTTCAAAATACTTAAAACCAAAATAAATGGACGAAAAACAGTCTGTCGCTGTGATTTAATTTCACGGTTAGTTCATGTCGTTCCTTTCTCCGATTAAATAAAAAAAAAGTTATTTCTAACTGAAAATAAGGAGCAACATTAAAACTTAAAACGAACAGAAATTATTACATATATAAAGGGGGTTGTCCCCTCCTCAACACCTTGCTCTTTATTCTAAAGTTTTTAAGTACTTTTAAAAAGCGTCTTATTGCTCTAATTAAACGGCCCTGTTTCAAGAGTCATTCTTACAGAATTGGGACAAAATTCAAACTTTAGCGTAAAGAGCGAGGTGTTTAAGAGGGGAGAACCCCCTCTATATACGTCATAATTTCTGTTCGTTTCAATTTTTAATGTTGTTCCTTACTTCCAGTTGAAAAAACTATTTTTTTTATTTAATTTCTTATCGTTTTTTAAATAATGCCAAAAAATCTGGCCCCCCTCCACGGAGAAACCCCCTCTCCACGGAAGTACTATCTAGACAATTTGATCCTGGTGGAAATTCACCCCGGACAATTACTTTTAACCACTCCGCGCGTTTTTGAGACGGAAAAGAAAAAGCAAGACATATAAAGAAATTTTGTATACAAATTTTGCAAATTCCCCCCAGTCTATAATTTCCCCTGGCAAGTTCACTCCCCGGAAACTTCCATCCCCATGGAAAAAAAACCCGAGGGAAAAGTCAAAGCAGAAAATTTGTCACCCCCCTTCCCCCACCCGAAAATGTATGCATACATCCCAATAAAAAGTAGGCTACTATGCGCTAATAATGGCTGTAAAGGGGTCGTGTTTATTGGGTCTTTCAACTATAATGAACGAAATGGCTATCTAAAAAATTTGATCGGACGATTTTGGGGGGAAAAGGGTGGGGGAGGGGGCCTAGTTGCCCTCCAATTTTTTTTGCATTTAAAAAGGGCACTAGAACTTTTAATTTCCGTTTGAAAGAGCTCTCTCCAGATATTCTAGGATCACTGGGTCGATACGATCACCCCTGGGAAAAAAAACAAAAAAAAAATAAATGAACACGCATCCGTCATCTTTCTTCTGGCAAAAAAATACAAAATTCCACATTTTTTTCCGATAGAAACTTGAAACCTCTATAATAGGGTTCTCTAATACGCTGAATCTGATGCTATAATTTTCATTAAGATCACTTGACTTTTAGGCCCCCCCCCCCTTTGTTTAAACTCAGGAAAATGTTCTGAGGCTCGTAACCTCTGATGGGGAAAACTAAACTTAATGCAATTTATATATTTGAAAACAGTATAAAAAGGTAATTCTTTTGATATGTCTGTTGGTATCCTTTTTTTTTAGAGTTTCGGTTAAAAAAAATTCCTTTCTTAGAGTTTCGGTTACTATTGAGCCAGGTCACTCCTGAATTACAGTTCGTTACCACGAACTGTTTGAAAATGAATGGCTATAATTGTGGAAGTATATGCAGTGTCGATAACAATTATATGGTTTTGTATAGCTGTACGTCTATTGGGTGGGGTGGGGATGTCGTCTATATTTATGTGGAAGTAGGAGGGGGTGTCTGAATCTGAAGCTCCAAAAAGTGCATTTTTAGAGCTAAATTTCCACCTTGTGAAATAAATTATCAAAATCATGTGCTCACCTGCACGGAGATGGAAGGGGGCATACCCCATGGGCCAAATTTTTTCAATGAATCACTGACCTGAAAAACCTAGGCGTTATATCTTTAAAAAAATCTATTTTTTGAATTTTCAGACCCCTTCCCTTCAAGAACAATATTTTAATGAGATGATAACCAACCTCGCATGCAAGAGAAAGAGCAACCTGTGTTTGACAAAACCTCAACAATAGAAATTTTAATAGCAATATATGGACACAAAAATTTGCATTTTCTTAAGAAAATGAAACAGAAAGCATAACTTTTTGAAAAAAAGTTACTCTGCTTGTTTAAGAATTCTACGAAAAATCCAGGTTTGCCAGAAGAAAAATGATTTGCCAGGTTTTCCTAATTTATGCAATCTTTTTTATGCATTCGTAAAAAGCCAGATTTGCCAGAAAAGCCATAAACCCAGAGCATCGTATTGAATCGACTAGTCGGAAAATTTCTAACAAGGATTCATTGTAACTGAAATTTATAATAGACTGTAAGGTGACTTGTGTGCCAAAATATCACAATTTTGGCCTAAATAGCTGCTCAGCAATTTGGCCAAATTGCGTAGCTGCTCCCCAGAAATAAGGGATAAGTAATTGGATCTTTTTTAGTGGAAGAGGAGCTAAAATCTCAAAAAGTGAAGCTTTAGACTCAATCTTTTAAGCTTTACATGAGACTTCTTTTGCATACAAATATAACCCCTTCAACCTCAGGAACGGAATCATCAGAAGAGTTTTTAACGTTAAGCCCTCTCTTCCATGAAGAATAAAAATATTACTTTACGCAGCGTTTTTACAAGGGTATTTCTATATAAGATCAACTAGGTTATGACACCTGTGCGCCGATGATCTTATTTTATCCTTTTTATTACGGATGAATTTGTAAAAACATAAATTTGTCAATTTTGTCAAAAATATTGCGTTGCATTATAAGATATTTCAGCCCTCCCCCTTCCAAGTACTCCCCTCAAAAAATCCCTTTGTCTCTGTTTGACCTCCCTTAATTGGAGCGAAATGTTTAGACTAGCACAGAGAGCAGGAGTTTGGGGACGAGTAAATCATCTATTAAGATTCCACCGAAAATTTAAATATTTTATATTTGTAAAACCTTTTTTTTAAGTGGCTCTAATGCTGGAACAGGTCATATCATTTTCGTCAATTGCAAGAAAAAACAAAATTAGCACTAATATAAACAGAAGTTGTCTGTAAATAGGGGAGGGGGCTGGTAATTCCGCTGTTCACGCTAAAGCTACATTTTATTCCTACTTTAAAGATAAGTGCTCATTCTCCAGATCAATTTGATAAAAAGTTATTCTTCACGCTGCTTTAAGAATAACGGCGATTATGTGCAGTTTTTCTTTAAGTAATTGAATTTTTTTTAATGTTTTGAAATGTTTTCCTCAAATATTTTGAAAGAAACCGGCAATTAAAACTTGCTTACTTTCTACTCGTACTTTTAATGGATACAAGACGAGGAACTTTCCTGTCCGGCATCAATGGACCTTCGAATCACAACCCATTCAACCTGTCGGCTACAGAAATTTCCCCGTGATTAAAGTTCCCATTGGAATTTTTGCCAAAGATTCATCCTCTTTCCTCCAGGTTTTCTTCTCCAGGAGAGTGATGGCTCGCAGATGAGAACCTCTTGTTATATTGTACCTTCGAGTTGACAGGACGCAGAGTGTGACCAAGGAGATTTAGGTGACGTTTTTTGATGACGAGGGCTTATTCAGACTGGCTGCAACATTTTCTTTCTTTGTTATTGAGAGTTCTAGACCATCTGCTAATTCGGAGTATATAGTGAAGGCTGTGGTGATCAAACGTGTTGAAAGCTCTTCTATCTTGAATGGCAAGGTCTCGCAAGCGTAAAGTAGTACAACTTGAAGGGAGTGTGTATAGACTATCACTATCGGTTTTGTTGAGATCTCATGCCTGGCGTATAGTGCTTTTTTAGGCTATTAAAGAGTCTTCAAGCACTTGCTGTGCAAGTTAAAATATCTTTTTGAGATCCACCACCTTGTGTAACAGTACACTCAAGGTACTTGAACTCATCGACTTTTTCAATAGATCAACCATCCATAATGATCTGGCAGAAGCAGAATGGTTGTGGGCTATGATTTTAGTCTTGGACCTACCTATCATGGTTCTGATGCGCTTCGAGACATTAGAGACAGTATTAATCACGTCTTGGAAGCTGTTGGCGATGGTTTCCAGCAATGTAACGTCGGCAAAATTTAAGTCTGTCAAGGATAGAAGGAAATCGTCCCCTCTTCCAAAGACGACTCTGCTTATATTTCTTAGAGCACAGTTCATTATCAAACTATCCAATCCATTACTTAGTTGAATATGGGCGATAGGAGACATCCCTGTTTGACACCAAGTTCCACTATGGAATGTATTGGAACTAATGCTACTACCATTGCTACTACTACAACTACTACTATTTCAACTACTACTGCAACTACTACTACTACTACTATTGCTACTACTACTACTACTACTACCACCACTATTACTACTACTACTGCTACTACTGCTACTACTACTACTACTACTACTACTACTACTAATAGTGCTACTACTACTACTACTACTGCTTCTACTACTACTGCTACTACCACGGCTACTACTACTATTACTCTACGTTACTACTACTACTATTACTACTATTGCTAATACTGCTAATACTACTACTGCTATTACTACTATTACTACTACTGCTAGTACTACTACTACTACTACTACTACTACTATTGCTACTACTGCTATTACTTCTACTACTATTACTACTACTACTACTACTACTACTACTGCTGCTACTACTAGTACTTCTACTACTACTACTACCGAAATTACCGAAATTACTACTACCACTACTACTACTACTACTACTACTACTACTTCTATTACTGCTACTATTACTACTGCTATTACTACTATTACTACTACTACTACTACTACTATTACTACTACTACTACTGTTACTACTACTACTACTATTGTTACTACTACCACTATTATTACTACTACTACTACTTCTATTACCACTACTACTACTACTACTACTACTTCTATTGCTACTACTACTGCAACTACTAGCCTACTAGTAGTACTACTACTGCAACCACTACTACTACTATTACTACTACTACTACTACTACTGCTTCTACTACTACTACTACTACTACTATTACTGCTACTGCTAGCCTACTAGTAGTGCTACTACTACAACTACTACTTCTACTATTACTACTACTACTACTACTACTGCTACTACTACTGTTACTACTACTACTACTAAAACTACTACTATTGCTACTGCTCCTACTAGTACTGCTATTACTACTACTACTTCTACTACTACTACTACTACTACTACTACTACTACTACTACTTTTACTACTACTACTGCTACTACTACCACTACTGCCACTATTACTACTAATACTATTACTATTACTGGTACTACTACTACTACTGCTACTACTGCTACTACTACTAGTGCTACTACTACTACTAATACTACTACTACTACTACTGCTAATACTACTACCACTACTGCTACTACTATTATTACTACTACTGCTACTACTACTACCAGCATTACCAATATTACTAGTACTAACAAGCCATTGCAGGATCCAGCCACCCGAGACCTACAAAGCTACACATAATCCTCTTCCTTTCCCCGCCCGCCCCACCCCCAAATATATTCGATGTTTCACTCTTTACTACCTCCCAGTAACACCGATGAAGTTTCAATATACTTTAAATCTCGTCATCTAGCCTCTTTTCAGCTCATCTGTGGATTTGGTACTTTTGTTTGGCCCCAGATGAATGACCAATAAGCACGATCTTTGGCAATCATCCTTCATCCGTGGAGTCTTTACTTAGCCATCTTACGCATTATTTCGTTCCAGCCCTAGATGGTGCGATCAAACCATAGTTTTTGCGCAGCTTGATACTTGATATACGGCCAGTCAAACAGGTACCTAAAATTAGGCAATTCCACTGGAAGACAATCAAGCATATATTTTGTAAATTTTCGAAGAACCAACATTTCAGAGCCGTACTTTGTGCTGTGAAATCAAAGTATAAACATATATACGAACAGTAGTGAAACGTTTCTCCAAACATGACACACATTCATAGCGCGCTGTTTTGGAAGTTCCAAGACCGGCAGAGCGATAGTTTCTCGTCGTGATGCGCTAAACAATTGTCATTGGGCGTGCACGAAGGCGGGGACATGAAGAGTAGCTTAGCTTGTGTGGTTTTTGATGTTTAAAAAGCCTTAAATGGAGAGTATAGGACTTTTCACTACTATTCGTGTATATTTACACTGTATGTGAAATTCACATGGACTTTGATTGATGCAATGGAAAGAGAGGTACTATTATAATATATATAGATGGAACAAAATTTTTTTTACTATATTTATATGCCAACCATTTTTATATATGTCCGAATAGTTAGTACCTCGGAGCTTTCAGTAAAATCATCATAGATAACTCTATTAGAATGTTTGAATTTTGTTTACTATCCTTTTTTTAAACACATCCTTTTTTTAAGGTCCGGAGTAATAAGTTTTATTTTCCAGGACCAGGAGGGCGAAAGAACCGTCACAAAGAACGACGTTTAATGAAGGGCTTCAACCTTGGGACTTTCGAATCCGACCACATGAGTGAAATTCAGACAAACCATACTTTCTTAAGTCATCTTAGCATGGAGAGTAACCTTGAATCACAAAGTGTTTCTGGAAGTTTACGTTCTAAAAATAGTACTTTTGGACGACTGACGTCACTTGTTCGTCCTGTGAAAACGACAAAAAATAACTGGGGAGCCTTGGTGGAGGCAGCTAAAAAAGCAAGTAGTAAGAATTTACTCGATAAGCTAGAGACTAAGAGTGAAATTTCCCCAAGTCCTACTTCTTCTGGGAAGAAGAAACGGGAAGAATATGCCAAAGCAAGATATGTTTGTGTTTCACTCCCGGGTGATACGGACAAAATGAGAACTGATAGTACTGATTATTCAAGTGATAACTGCAAAAGTAGCGAAGACAAAATTGAAATTGATGATGATAATAAAATTCATCATAATTATGTTATTCGTTCAAAAGAAGATGGTATCCCAAATTTACCCGGTGTTCAGCCTATACGAAGCTGCCCTAGGGGTTGGTTTTAAAGAAGGTGGCACACACCACACTGTCCTATGTACAGTGTCTATGCATAATAGCAGAAATGAAGGCTTCATAGGCTTGCTTACAACATGGTTAGATGCAAAAAATTGTGGACACTTGTGATATACGTTGTGTAGCCCCAAAGTTTAGATATTGTTTGTTAATTGTGACTTATTCCGTTTTATTAGAATGTTTTGTTGAACTATGTATTGATCTGTTATGCTATTTATTTATATAAGGAGTTTGTTTTGTTGTGACGAATTCTATTCGTTAAATATTTAAATAATAAAATTGAAACAAATCAGTCCATATGTTTTGCTGACTGTTCACATGTTTTTTTTAAACTTTTATGTCTACTTTATTACGCTCTGTCATAGCCATTGCAATAGCGCAGCCTAAGAAAAGAGCAAAAGACATTATGTGCATCCATCTTGTCAAAAACACTTACCTGCAATATCGCTTAAACGGCTAAGGATGTGAAGTAGAAACGTTTCAAGGCTGCTGGGTGGGATGTTGAATGAACCAAAAGACACTATGCATATCCACGTTGTCAAAAGGATGTTTCTGAATTACTTCACAATGGCTTGAGTTATCAAGTTGAAACTTTCTGGGAGTGTTGTGGGGCATGTTGAACAAAGTCAAAAGACATTGTATGCATTCAGGCTGTCAATTGGGCGCATCTGAAACATCTCAAAAAAGGCTATTGGTATCAAGATTAAATTTTCATGGAATTTTGAAGAGGATGCTGAACTACATCAAAAGACACTATGAGCATCCAGGTTGTCAAATGGACATATCTGCAATTTCTCAGGGATGGCTAAGCGTATAAGTTAAAATTCTTATGGCAGGTTGAGGTTGCCGAACAAAATCTTTTTGCACAGATTGTTGTTTGGCATACAATCAGTCAAACGAGTACCTAAAATATCCTTGGACCAAGAATGTCCCCCAAATTTTTTAGGGGAGGAGGAAGGGGGGGGCTACAAAAAACTTTTAAAACGCATCAGATTTTTTTAATGTTCATTTTGTTATTTTCTTACGAGTCGGACAAACATTTCGGGGGGGGGGGGGGTAAGCCCCCTAACATCCCCGTATCCCCTAACATGGATACGGCCTTGCCTTGGACAGTTCCCTTGGAAAATATTTAACAAAGATTCCTCTTCCTTTCGCGGCACCCACGTTTCAGAACCATATTTGAACAATGTCATTACCGAGGCTTTCAATATTCTAACCTTGGTTCATAGAATCCAGGTAAATCATGAAAATTGTCAGAGAGATATGAGACATAAGTACTGCATTAGTGTTTTTCACTTCGTTTGAGTATAGAAATAAAGACAAATCTGTCACTGGTTACGTTATATCTAAACGATCAGAAGGACACAATCTAAACGATCAGAAGAAGTCACCTATATTGCCAAAGGATACGTGTATCAGTCCACAAACACATCTTTTGAGGCACGAAAAGAAATAAAAATCTTTTTTTCCAATCAATATGTTTTGAATAGTTATTTTTAAAGTGCGTCTTCACACTAAAAGGATAATTCAAATGTCCTCAACATTAAAACATGTTAAAGCATTTGTACATTAGCAATCTGATAGACTGAGTACCTATTAACATAAATTGATTTATGTGTTTTTGTTTCTAGATTTGCTTTATTCCATAACTAGTTGATCTCTAGTCCATAACTAGAGATTTTACTATGATTTCATTCAGGAGAATGTTTCAATAACTCAGAAGTCAAAAGCGCTTACCTGCAATATCGCTTAAACGGTTAAAGATATGAAGTTGAAACGTTTCGAGACTGTTGGGTTGGATTTCTACGACGGTCTCTATCCTATGAGACCTATCTGACTGCAGAAAAGTCTCTTTAAAGTCAAAATTCAACGCAAAAGCCTAATTATTTTTGACATACCTACTTATGATATAAGTGTGGGGGCAAGCATTCAGGTGGTGGAGATGACTTTTGACGAAAACTTAAAGAATAGATGAATTCCATGGAGAAGACAATAAATTGTAGCAAAAGTCTTAAGAACATACTCTTATCTACGCACTTATGGAATTTGAGCCCCCTATATCCCATTCTCTTGGCTATGATACTGTCTACTTCGGAAGACAATTAGCATAAAATTTGACCGTAAACACATTTAATGTAAATTTTACTAGTAAGAACGTAGACATTTATTCTTAAAACTTGACTAGGAGACCTCCCCAAAACTTAATAATCTATCTAAATCACGTAAGCAATTTGACTAGATGCTCATAGTAAGATATATTTTCGGTACAGTTCCTGAATATAATCATATCCAAAATTCCTAAAAGAGCTATTTAACACTCAATCTATAATCTTCACTTAGTACGATTGGATTTAAAGCTCCATCATCTGAGAAACTGGGGTACCGTATCAAGAAAGTCCATGGAAGTTTTTCTTGTTTCAAGGTAATATGCACTTCAAAAGTGGACACGTTATAGCCGTCATAAATTATTTTCACTAATTCGTCACTTTTGTCAGACTTAGTAACACCCTTGAGGTGAAAAAAATAGCACAGCTTCTAAGGTCCATTGGTTCGTGTTGAGACACTTCACAAATAAAATCTACAAATTTTAGAAATAATATCAGCCTTTATGACAAGTTGAGAGTTCAAACAAATTTTTGATGCTTCAAAGACTATTTCTTCTTGAAACACTTCACTTATAAGCGCCCTTTCTCTCATGTCTTCCTCTGACTGAAGCTGGAAATTACCTAAGAAAGGGACTCCATAAGTCTTAAATTGAGCCATTGAAAAGATCTTTTCCCCTGTTAAGATTGTTAAAAGCATTAGCCTTAAAATTTTGTGTCTTATCCCCCGCTCCTACCACACCGTTAGTGCTTTAGTTGTTTGGTTGTACCCAACAGCTCGTTCCTCAAGATGTTTCCCCGAATCTTCTCCTTTTCCCAAAATAAAAGTATTAAAAAAGTAGTGATACAACTATAAAATGAATTATTTAATTTAGGATGTCTCAATTGATTCAGGACTTTAGGGAAATCCCCTCTATCAGAGGCAATGCTATAGCGTTGCCTATAGTAAAGGCCATACGGCTCCAATGTTTTATTATTATTTATTATTCATTATTATTTTTTTCCCAAAGGCACTTCATATGGAATGGGTCGTCGTAGAAACTTCAAAGAGGGCTCATTTGATTGAAAATCGAGAGTTCTAGTGCCCTTTTTGAGGGTCAAAAGTGATTGGAAGGCAACTAACACCCCTTCCACGCCCACTAGTTCCCCAAACACATACAATCAAAATTTTGAGATAGCCTTTTTGTTCAGCGTAGTTGATTTTCAGATAGAAATTATGTTTTTGAGGAGGACACTCCCCCACAGCCCTCAAGGCAAGGGTTGTAAGTCATGCCCTTGCATATAAGGTTTTAACAGAAAGCTTTGTCGTAGAAACTATAAAAAAGGACTCATTTGATTGGAAATTCAAAGGGTTAGTGCCCTTTTTAATAGTCAAAAGTGATTGGAGGACAACTAAGTTTTTCAGATAGCTATTTTGTTAAAAATAGTTCAAAGATCATATAACAAAAAGTCCGGTGTCCACAAAACTCCCCAGGGCCCGGGACCAAACGTTGTAAGTTATGCCCTGGGGACATATATGGGTTGTATGGAAGGGATGCTCGTATTAACTTCAAAGAGGACTCATACGATTGGAAAATGAAAGTTTAGTTCAAAAGTCAAAAGTCAAAACAAATTGCACAAAACTCAGATAACAAAACTCAGGTGTCGACACAACCCCCCAGGGCCCGGGGGCAGGCATTGTAAGTTATGCCTTGGGGCATAAATGGTTCTTATAAAAGGGATGCTCGTATAAACTTCAGAGAAGGCTCATTTGATTGGAAATTGAAAGTTTGAGCTCACCTTCTAATAGTAAAAAAAATCCGAGGGCAACTAGCTCCCCCCCCCCCATTTCTTCTTTTTCCATACCCGTCTGATCAAAATTTTGAGATAGACATGTTGTTAAAAATTGTTCAAAGGTCGGATAAGAAAACTCCGGTGTCAATACATTCCCCCAGGGCCTAGGGGAAGGCGTTCTGAGTTATTCCCTAAGAGCATGTAAGGTTCTTATGAAAGAGATACTCGTATAAACTTCATAGAGGGCTCATTTGATTGGAAATTGAAATTTCTAGTTCACTTTTTAAGAGTCAAGAGAGTTAAGAGGGTTTTCCCCGAACCCTTCCGCTACAAATTTTGATATAGCCAGGTTTTTGGAAATTGTTCAAAAATTAAATAACGATAACTCCCCCTCCCCCCCCCCAGGGTCCAGGGGATATACGTTGTAAGTATTGTCCCGGGCGTATATGGTTCTTATGAAAGGGGTGCTCGTATAAATTTCAGAGAGAGCTCATTTGATTGGAAATTGAAAGTTCTAGTTCAATTTTTAAGAGTCAAAAGATATCCAAGGGCAACTAGCCCCACCCCACACACACACACCCTTTTTCCCCAAGCGCATCCGATGAATATTTAATAATATCCATTTCATTAAAAATGGTTCAAAGGTCAGATAAGAAAAATTCCTGTGTCAATGCTACCCCCCAGGGCCCGGAGGCAAGCGTTGTGAGCAATGTTCTAGGTGCATATATAGTTCTTATGGAAGGAATGCTTGTGTAAGCTTCGGAGATGGCTCATTTGATTGGAAATTGAAAGTTCTAGTTCAGTTTTTAAGAGTCAAAAGAGATCGGAGGGCAACTAGCCCCCCCCCCCCCCCGTTCCACGTCCTAAATGCATCAGATAAAAATATAACAAAAAACACCGGTGTCGACACAGCCACCCAGGTCCCGTGGGTAGGCGTTGTAAGTTATGCCCTGGGGGCATATATGGTTGTTATGGAAGGTATGCCCGTATAAACTTCATAGAGGGCTTATTTGATTGGAAATTGAAAGTTTTAATTCACTGTTTAAGAGTCAAAAGTGATTGAAGGGCAGCTAGCCTCCCTCCAAACTCCATTTATTTTTTTCCAGAGGCACTTCATATAAAAGGGGTCGTCGTATAAAGTTCAAAGGGGGCTCTTTCTATTGGAAATCAAGAGTTCTAGTGCCATTTTAAGAGTCAAAAGTGATCGGAGGGCAACTGGCCCCCCACGCCTTTTTTCCCCAAATACATCTGATAAAAAATGTGAGGTAGCCATTTTGTTAAAAATATTTCAAAGATTATATAACAAAAACTCCTTTACGTATGGCCATTTCGTTAAACATAGTTCAAAGGTCAGATAAGTAAAACTCTTGTGTCGACAAAATCCCCAGGGCCCGGGGCAGGCGTTATAAGTATAGCTCTGGGGGCATATATGGTTCTTATGAAAGATATTCTCGTATAAACTTCGGAGAGGGCTCATATGATTAGAAATTGTAAGTTCTCGTTCACTTTTTAAGAGTCAGAAGAGATTGGAGGGCAACTAACCCCCTTCTCCACACCCTTTTTTCCTCAAACCCATCCGATAAAAACTTTGAGGGGGTCATGTTTAAAAATAGTTCAAAAGTCAGATAACTAAACTCCGGTTTCAACACAACCCCCCCCCCCCCCCGGGACCGGGGGCAGGCATTTGTAAGCTATGCCCTGGGGCCGTATGTGGTTCTTATGAAAGGGATGCTCGTATAAACTTCAGATAGGGTTCATTTGGATGGAAATTAAAAGTTGTAGTACATTTTCTCATAATAAAAAAAGATCGGAGGGCAGCTAGCCCCTGGGGGCATATAAGGTTTTTATAGAAGGCGTTGTCGTAGAAACTTCAAAACAGGCTCATTCGATTGGAAATTTAAGGGCTAGTGCCCTTTTTAATAGTCGAAAGTAATTGGATGCAACTAGCCCCCCCCCACCCCACCCCCATCATTTCCCCAAACACATCCAGTCAAAATTTTTAGATAGCCATTTTGTTTAGCGTAGTTGATTTCCAGATAGAAAATATGTTTTTGAGGAGGACACTTCCCTAGAAACGTTTGGGCAAGGGTTTTAAGATATGCCCTGGGGGCATATAATTTTTTTTTTTTAGAAGTTGTTGTCGTAGAAACTTCAAAACAGGCTCTTTCGATTGGAAATTCAAAGCGCTAGTGCCCTTTTTAATAGTTTAAAGTGATTGGAGGGCAACTAGCCCCCCCCACACACCCATCATTCCCCCAAACATATCCAATCAAAATTTTGAGATAGCCATTTTGTTAAGCGTATTTAATTTCCTGATAGAAAATATTTTTTTGTGGAGGACAATCCCCCACAACGCTCAGGGCAAGGGTTTTAAGTTATGCCCTGGGGGCATATCAGGTTTTTATAGAAGGCGTTGTCATAGCAACTTCAAAAAAGGCTCATTCGATTGGAAATTCAAAGGGATAGTGCCCTTTTTAATAGTCAAAAGTAATTGGAGGGTAACTAGCCCCCCACCTACGCCCATCATTCCCCCAAACACATCCAATCAAAATTTTGAGATAGCCATTTTGGTTCAGCGTAGTTGATTTCAAGATTGAAAATATATTTTTGAGAAGGAGACTCCACCAAAACCCTCAGGACAAGGGTTTTAAGTTATACCCTGGGGGCATATAAGGTTTTTATAGAAGGCGTTGTCGTAGAAACTTCAAAAAAGGCTCATTTGATTTGAAATTAAAGGGCTAGTGCCCTTTTTAATAGTCGAAAGTGATTGGAGTGCAACTAGCCCCCCCCCCTCCACACGCCCATTATTTCCCCAAACACATCCAATCAAAATTTTGAGATAGTCATTTTTGTGCAGAGTAGTTGATTTCCAGATTGAAAATATATTTTGAGGAGGACACTCCCTCACAACCCTCAGGGCAAGGGTTTTAAGTTATGGCCTGGGGGCATATAAGGTTTTTAAAGAAGGCTTTGTCGTAGAAACTTCAAAACAGGCTCATTCGACTGGAAATCAAAGGGCTAGTGCCCTTTTTAATAGTCGAAAGTGATTGGAGGGCAACTAGCCCCCCCCCCCTCACGCCCATCAGTCCCCCAAACACATCCAATCAAACTTTTGAGATAGCCATTTTGTTCAGGTTAGCTGATTTCCAGATAGAAAATATATTTTTGAGGAGGACACTCCCCCACGACCCTCAGGGCAAGAGTTTTAAGTTATTCCCTGGGGGCATATAAGGTTTATATAGAAGGCGTTGTCGTAGAAACTTCAAAACAGGCACATTCAATTGGAAATTCAAAGGGCTAGTGCCCTTTTTAATAGTTGAAAGTAATTGGAGGGCAACTAGCCCCCCTCCCACGCCCATCAATCCCTCAAACACATCCTATCAAAATTTTGAGATAGCCATTTTGTTCAGCGTACATGATTTTTAGATAGAAAATATGTTTTTGAGGAGGACGATCCCCCACAACCCTCAGGGCAAGGGTTTTAAGTTATGCCATGGGGGTATATAAGGTTTTTATAGAAGGCGGTGTCGTAGAAACTTCAAAAAAGGCTCATTTGATTGTAAATCCCGACGGCTAGTGCCCTTTGTAATAGTCGAAAGTGATTTGAGGGCAACTAACCCCCATCTCAAGCCCACCATTCCCTCAAACACAACCAATAAAAATTTTAAGACAGCCATTTTATTAAACGTAGTTTTAAGTTCTGGAAATTAGGTCTTTGATGATTACAACTCCCCCAAAGCCCTCAGGGCAACGGTTGTAATCTAAGGATTCTCCGAATCTTTAATATTATTTCTTATGGAAGGGATGCTCGTATAAACTTTAAAGAGGGCTCATTTGATTGAAAATTGAAAGTTCTTGTTCACTTTTTAAGACTCAAAAGAGATTGAAGGCCAACTAGCCCCTCTCCTTCCTCCACGCCCTAAATGCATCAGATAAAAATTTTGAGATAGACATTTTGTTAAAATAGTTCAAAGTTCTGATAACAAAAAACTCCGGTGTCGACACAGCCCACCAGGGCCCAGGGGTAGGTGTTGTAAGTTATGTCCTTGGGCATAACTTATTAAGGGGGGTTTATAACTTATGGGAAGGGGTTTTGTATGGGAAGAACACATAGGAAATCTATTATAATTATCTAATCATAAGGTTAAAATACATACTCTGTGATAGATGCAAAATTGCTTTGGCACACAAAATCCTATTAAGGTCAATTCCGAACAGTCGTGATCCCTTTGTGTCAGCAAGTGAAATGGTCAAAACACCCTAATTGGAGCTATCTTTTCAATCCATTCATTGTTGTCAATCGCTGTCCACAAGTTATGCAAGCTGTCTATTGTTCATATATAAGGTTTTTATCAAAGAGGTAATCGTATAGACTTTGAAAAAAAACCTCATTCGATTTATATCGAAATTTCTAGATCCGTTTTTTAAAGTCAAGAATAATCAGAAAGTAAGCACCCCGCCCCCCATGCCATAAAAACTTGATACTTTTTGCAATCAAAAACGAACAAAAATTAATTTAAAAAAAAAATTCCGAAAAATAAGTTTTTCAAAGAAAAGTAAAGGCCATTTTAAATCTAAGCTCAGGAGATACAAATACCTGTTAAAATTAAAACTCAAAACGACCAGAAATTACTATTAAAGAATAAATGAAATCCAAAACGAACAGAAATTAGATAAACAATCATAGCAAAAAACATACAACAAGTAATAATATAAATCAATAGATAGGCCTTATATTGATTAATGCTAAGAGTGAATATGAAAATCAAGCTTAAAAAGAAAAAAAATGTTTTACTATTAAATTATAAATGAAACTTAAAACGAATAGAAATTAAATAAACAATCAATGCGAAAATACATTCAATAGATATTAATGTAAATGAATAAATAAATCTTAAAACGAGTGAAACTTAAATTGAAAATGCAAATCAAGTTTGAATCGAATAAAAATAACTACAAACAAGAGTTTGGGTATCGGCTCACTGCAGAAGCCTAAAACCTACTGCGTCATTGGCGCTTTACTGAAAACAAATTATATTACAAATGTTTTCTTTTGTACTTAATATTGAAAATAAATATTAAAATTGCAGTAAAATTTTTAACTGATGAGCTTTTAGCAATTATTATTATTATGCATAAAATATTCAGTTTAACTTATTAGTTCTTTTCAAGATTAGTCAAGACAAATATAGTTTCACTACAAGCAAAATTTGGATACTGCCCCCTTCTTTAACTGTAAGAACCTAAAGCCTTCTCCGTCATTGGTGCTTCACTGAAAACGAATTACTCGTATATTACAAATTTATTATTTTCCAGTTCTTACAGCATTCAAAATGAAAATAAAAATAACAGTAAAAAAAATCTTGAACTGATGGATCTTTCAACAATTAATATCATTATATATCTAATATTCAATTTGATTTTGTTTATACTTTCCAAGACTGTTCAAGACTCATATAGTTTTGCCATTTTTTTTAACTCTGCCATTTTTTGTAACTAATCGTGTTAGTTTGTTATGAAAACATTCTATGGCTACTAGGCATTTCTATTTGAGCGGAAAACTGCACCTCAAACTTTGTGGAACATGCATTTTCTTGCATGAAACACCAAAATATTATAAAATGTCAAGTTTCGGAGTGTTCCACCAATTGCAAGCAAGTGCCATTGGTATTTTTGAATCCGCATGGTCAATTTAGGGGGTGGAGGGTAGGCTAATCCTCGTAGCAGCCCCATTCCGTCGTGGTATGGTTCACATTTGCAACACCTGTTGTCCGGATTATCATATAATCTACCAAGCATACAACTACCACAAATCAGTGTCTATAAATATATGAAACCCAAAACGAACAAAAATTAAAATAAATATTAGAGTCAAACTCAAAATGAGCAGAAATTAATATGGGTATGGTTGAAAACCCCTATGCTTTCTAAAAGCCAGAATATAATTTGTATTTTACTGAAAAAAAAATCAAATGAGTTTACTGAAGAAAAATGTGCATTGTCAATTTAATATACATATGCTGATATCTATTCCCTAAAATCTTAATTAATTTTTGATTTCTTAAAGTTACAAAAGTGAAAATATTTCAAAGAGTTGTTTTCAGTAAAGCGCCAATGACGCAGTAGGTTTTAGGCTTCTGCAGTGAGACGATACCCAAACTCTTGTTTGTATTTATTTTTATTCGATTCAAACTTGATTTGCATATTCAATTTATGTTTCAATCATTTTAAGATTTATTTATTCATTTACATTATTATCTATTGTATGTCTGTTTGCAGTTATTGTACATTCAGTTTTTACATATTTTAAGTTTCATTGATTCTTTAATGGGAAAATATTTTTTTTCATTAAAAGCTTGATATCCTTATTCAGACTAAGCGTTGATTACTGTTAGACCAATTAACTCATTTTTACCGGTACCTTTTGCATTCTTTTTGCTATGATTGTTTATTTCATTTCTGTTCGTTCTGGGTTTCATTTATTCTTTAATAGTAATTTCTGGTCGTTTTGAGTTTGAATTTTAGCAGGTATTTGTATCTCCTGAGCTTAAGTTAAAAATGGCCTTTACATTCTTTGAAAAACTTATTTTTCGGAAAGTTTTTTTTTAATTAATCCAAGTTAAAGATAGGAACGGGGCCACATTTAGCGATAAGGAAAGAGTTAAACAGAGATGGGCAGAACATTTTGAGAATGTGTTAAACCGCACTAGAGTTGCAAGAAAACATATGGAGGAAAATGAAAAAGTCAGTAGTAACCTATATGCTGGTTTCAATTATATATGGAATTACACAAGAATATACACTACAGTTTCACGTGCACATTGTAAAAAGCGAGCAAACCTGTACCTATAAAGTGGTCAAACACGTTTTGAGAGTATAATTGTTTTGTTTTTTTTTAAATCGAAAACTAGAAATTGTCAAATTGCGTATTTAGGAATGATTTTGTAGGAAAAGCTGTCTATCACCCATGCATTATCCACTGTTCCATTTCTTTGAAGTATGTGCTATCAAGAATGGTTTCTGATTTTTTTGGACAATTGCCTTTAGTCAAGAATGTTTTGTTAAGAATGTGTCGGTAGATAGCATTTGCGAATTGGATCCTATGAAGGTGGTGAAAAAAAAGGGTTTAGCATTTGCGAATTTGACTATACGAACGATATTAATTGAATAATAGGGAAAAACACAGCTAGATAACATTTGAGATTTGGATTGTATGAAGGTGGAGAAAAAAAGGGTATCGAATTTGTGGATTGGTGATTATCAGTTAAGGTTACCCCTCGGGGTTGTTAACTCATAGCTTATTTATTATAAATTTGGAACAATATCATTCAATGGAAATGGTTAACGATGATAAAATGGTCTTAGGAGTTGACCTAGCTTTACTTCTTTGATGTGTTCTGTATAACCCACAAGTGGCGTTTGAACAGTGTTGTCAATTTAAAATAGAGTTTGACGCTATAGTATACTAAAAAGTTGATACTAAGAGAGATGTAGATGGCAAGAAAATAATTTTAATAACGGATAGCTTTACTTCTTCGATGTGTTCTGTATAATACAAAAGTGGTGGGGTGATGGCAGCGGGGTGTCTTAGAGTACTTATAGTGCTGTACTTTGGGCCGAATTGCTTGTGAAAAAACCCGAATGAATGAGTTGAAATAAAAATTTTAACTAGAAATGGCTGAACAGTGTTTTGGGGGAGATGGGTTGATGGCAGAGGGGTGTCTTAGCGTAGTTATAGTGTGAGAGTGGGGGGTGAATTGCTAGGTAAAAACCCAAAGTAATGAGTTGAAATAAAAATTTTAACGAGAAATGGCTGAATAGTGTTTTGGGGGAGATGGGTCGATGGTAGAAGTATGTCTTAGATTAGTTATAGTGTGATAGTGGGGGGCAAATTGCTAGTGAAAAATCCAAATGAATGAGTTGAAATAAAATTTTTAACTAGAAATGGCTGAAAAGTGTTTTGGGGAGATGGGTCGATGACAGAGGGGTGTCTTAACGTAGTTATATTGTGATCGTGGGGGGGGGCGAATTACTAGTGAAAAACCCAAATGAATGAGTTGAAATAACATTTTTAACTAGAAATCTCTGAAAAATATTTTGGGGGGGAGATAGGGCCATGGTAGACGGCTGCCATAGAGCAGTGATAGTGTAAGAGGTGAGAGGCGTACTTCTTACAAAAAAACCCGAGTGGCAGACTTTAAAATAAAATTTTTAACGAGAAATAGCAGAAAAGTGGTGTGTGGGCAGATGGGTTGATGGGAGAAGGATGTCTGAACGTTGTTATAGTGTGATAGTGGGGGGTGGATTGCTAGCGAAAAACCCAAATGAATGAGTTGAAAAAAATTTTTTAACTAGAAATGGCTGAAAAGTGTTTTGGGGGAGACTGGTCGATGACAGAGGGGTGTCTTAGCGTAGTTATAGCGTGGTAGTGGGTGGTGAATTTAGAACGAAACATTCGCCTAACGGCGATGAATGCCACTTTTTAACTAGTAATCTGTGTAAAATATTTTTGGGGGGATAGTGTTTGATGGCCGGTAGATTCAATAGAGGTGTTTTGATTAAAGAGTGGGGATGCGTACCTATTACAAAAAACCCGAGTGACATTTTCGCAAATTAAATTTTCAACGAGACATGGCTGTAGAGTATTTTGTGGGAGATGGGTTGACGGCAGAAGGATGTCTTAGCGTAGCTGTAGTGTGATAATGGGGGGGGGGCGAATTGCTAGCGAAAAACCCAAATGAATGAGCTTAAATAGAAAATTTAACGATAAAGAGCTTAATAGTTCTTTGGGTGCGCTATGTCGCCGTAACGTTGGTATTTTATTGGACTCAGACTGTGATCGCGGTGGGTAAATTGGTTTCGAAAAACTAGACTGACTGATTTGAAATAAAATTTATAACTAGAAATCTCTGAAAAAATATTTTTTGTGGGAAATTGTGCGATGGCAGCCGGCTGTCATAGAGTAGTTATAGTGTGATAGTTTGGAGGCGTATTGCTTTAAAAAAAACCAAGTGGATGACTTGAAAATAAAATTTTTAACGAGAAATGGCTGAAAAGTGTTTTGGGGGGAGATGGGTTGATGGCAGAAGGATGTCTTAGCGTAGTTATAGTTTGATAGTGGGGGGGCGAATTACTAGCAAAAAAAAAACAAATGAATGAGTTTAAATAAAATTTTTAACTAGAAATGGCTGAAGAGTGTTTTGGTGGTGATGGGTCGATGACAGAGGGGTGTCTTAGCGTAGTTATAGTGTGAAAACATAGTCAGTTATAGTCAGACACATAGGCAAAGAGAGAGAGAGACACACAAAAACACAGAGACATAAACACACAGAGTCAGACACACGAACACACAAAGACAGACACGGAGACAAAATAATACACAAACACAAATAGTCAGACACTCAAACACTAAAAGACAGACACAGAGAGAAAAACACACACAAACACAAAGAATCAGACACAGGAACGCACGAAGACAGACACAGAGACAAAAACACGCACAAAAACGAATACTAAGACACACATGCACAGAGAGAGAGGCAAAAACACACACACACAAACACACAGAGTCAGACAAACAAGCACACAAAGCAGAGTCAGATACACAGGCACAGAGAGAAAGACAAAAACACAAACACAGGCAAACAGAGTCAAAGACTCGAATCAACAAAGACGGAGCCAGAGAGCTAGGAGCCAAACACATAGAGCCAGATACACAGGTGCAGAGAGAGAGAGACAAAAACACACACACAAACACGCAAAGTCAGACCCATGAACAAACAAAGACAGACACAGACAAAAATAAACAGAGTCAGACAAGCAAACATACAGACAGACATAGAGACAAAAATACACACACTAATACATAGGGTCAGACACACAGGCACAGAGAGAACGACAAAAAAACACACCCAATAACACAGAGTCAGACACACAAACATATAAAGACAGAAACAAACATATAAACACACAAAGATAGACAGACAGGCACAGACAGAGAAAGAGAGAGAAATAGAGAGGGAGAGAGAGAGAGAGAAACAGAGAGAGAGAGAGAGAGAGAGAGAGAGAGAAAGAGACAGAGACAGAGAAAGAGAGAGAGATAGAGAGTCAGACACACGAACACGCAAAGACAGACACTGAGGAAAAAAAACTTACACAAACACAGAGCGTCAGACACACAGGCACAGAGAGAGAGAGAAAAAAATACAGACACAGGAAAAACACAGATTCAGACACACAGGCACAGAGAAAGAAACAAAACCAACACACACAAAAACACACAGAGTCAGACACATAGGCAAAGAGAGAGAGACCCACACCCATAAACATACAGAGTCAGACACACGAACACACAAAGACAGACACAGAGACAAAATAATACACAAACACAAATAGTCAGACACTCAAACACTAAAAGACAGACACAGAGAGAAAAACACACACAAACACAAAGAGTCAGACAACAGGAACGCACGAAGACAGACACAGAGACAAAAAAACGCACAAAAACGAATACTAAGACACACATGCACAGAGAGTGAGGCAAAAACACACACAGAAACACGCAAAGTCAGACCCATGAACAAACAAAGACAGACACAGACAAAAATACACAGAGTCAGACAAGCAAACATACAGACAGACATAGAGACAAAAATACACACACTAATACATAGGGTCAGACACACAGGCACAGAGAGAACGACAAAAAAACACACACAATAACACAGAGTCAGACACACAAACATATAAAGACAGAAACAAACATATAAACACACAAAGCTAGACAGACAGGCACAGACAGAGAAAGAGAGAGAAATAGAGAGGGAGAGAGAGAGAGAAACAGAGAGAGAGAGAGAGAGAGATAGATAGAGAGAGAGAGAGACAGAGACAGAGACAGAGAAAGAGAGAGAGATAGAGAGTCAGACACACGAACACGCAAAGACAGACACTGAGGGAAAAAAACTTACACAAACACAGAGCGTCAGACACACAGGCACAGAGAGAGAGAGAGAAAAAAATACAGACACAGGAAAAACACAGATTCAGACACACAGGCACAGAGAAAGAAACAAAACCAACACACACAAAAACACACAGAGTCAGACACATAGGCAAAGAGAGAGAGACACACACATAAACACACAGAGTCAGACACACGAACACACAAAGACAGACACGGAGACAAAATAATACACAAACACAAATAGTCAGACACTCAAACACTAAAAGACAGACACAGAGAGAAAAACACACACAAACACAAAGAGTCAGACAACAGGAACGCACGAAGACAGACACAGAGACAAAAAAACGCACAAAAACGAATACTAAGACACACATGCACAGCGAGTGAGGCAAAAACACACACACAAACACACAGAGTCAGACAAACAAGCACACAAAGCAGAGTCAGATACACAGGCACAGAGAGAAAGACAAAAACACAAACAAAAGCAAACAGAGTCAAAGACTCGAATCAACAAAGACGGAGCCAGAGACCTAGGAGCCAAACACACAGAGTCAGACACACAGGTGCAGAGAGAGAGAGACAAAAACACACACACAAACACGCAAAGTCAGACCCATGAACAAACAAAGACAGACACAGACAAAAACACATACACAAACACACAGAGTCAGAAAAATTAACAAACAAAGATAGACACAGAGACAAAAACACAGATGAACAAACAAAGTCCGACACCCAGGTACAGAGAGATAGAGAGACAAAAAACACACAGAGTCGGATAAACGAAAACAGAAAGACAGACACATAGAAAAAAAAAACACACACAAAGTCACACATACAGGCACAGAGAGAGAGAGAGAGACAAACACACACACACAGATTCAGACACACGAACACACAAAGACAGACACATAGACAAAAACACACACAAACACATTGAGTTCGACACAAAGGCATAGAGATAGAGGCAAAAACACACACAAACACAAAGAGTCAGACTCATGAGAAGACAAATCAATACACAGAGGTGAAAACACATAGAGTTAGACACAAAGGCATAGAGATAGAGATAAAAACACAAACAAACACAAAGAGTCAGACACATGAGAACACAAATCAATCCACAGAGACGAAAAACACACAGAGTCAGACACACTAGCACAGAGAAAGAGACAAAAACACACAACCAAACATAGAGTCAGACACACAGGCACCGAGAGAAATAGACAAAAATACACACAAAAACGAGTCAGACACACGAACACACAAAGACAGACACTGAGACAAAATAATACACAAACACACAGAGTCAGAAATACAGGCACAGAGAGAGAGAGGGGGAGAAAGAGAGAGACAAAAACAAACACAAAGATAAAGAGTCAGACACTCGAACACTAAGAGACAGATACAGAGACGAAAACATACAAAAGCACACAGAACAAGACACACAGGTACAGAGAGAGACAAAAATCCTCACACACAGAGTGAGAGACACGAACACACAAAGACAGACCCATGACATAACAGCAGAGAGAAAGAAAGAGAGAGAGAGAGAGGGAGAGAGAGACAGACAGACAGACAAAAAAAACACATAGATTCAGACACACGAACACACTAAGACAGACACAGAAACAAAAACTCACACAAACACACAAGCTCAGACACACGAACACACTAAGACAGACTCAGAAACAAAAACTCACACAAACACCCAAACTCAGACACACAGGCAGAGAGAAAGAGGCAAAAACATACACAAAGTCACAGAATCAGACACATGAACACACAAAGACAGAAACAGAGACAAAAATACAGAAAAACACACAGAGTTCGGGCACACAAGCACAGATAGAGATAGAGACAAAAACACACACACAGAGTCAGAGACACGAACACACAAAGACAGACACAGAGACAAAAAGACACACAAACACACAAAGTCAGACACACAGGCACAGAGAGAGAGAGACAAACACACACAAACACTCAAAGTCAGACGCACGAACACACAAAGACAGACAGAGAGACAAAAAAACACACAGAAACACATAGAGTCAGACACACAGGCACAGAGAGAGAGACAAAAACGCACACAAACCTAACGAGTAAGACACATGATAACACAAATCAAGACACAAAGACAAAAACACAAACAAACACACAGGGTCAGACACACTGGCATAGAGAAAGAGACAAAAACACACGCAAAAAGATAGAGAGTCAGACACACAAACACATAAAGACAGACACAGAGACAAATAAACACACACAAACACAAAGAGCCAGACATACAAGCATAAAGAGAAAGACAAAAACACACACGAACTAACAGAAGCAGACACATGGACACACAAAGACAGACAGAGAGACAAAAACTCACACAGGCACAGAGTCAGACACACAGGTTCAAAAAGAAAGACAAAAACACACACACAAAGACACAGGGTCGGACACCTGAACACAAAAAGAGAGACGCAGAGACAAAAACACATACAAACACACAAAGTCAGCGCTCCCTGTGCTAAGTAAACTTAGTTGAGCCTAGCTCGAAAGCAGCCCATCATTTAAAAATAAGCTATACTTGGCTGCAGGTACCCGGGGTGCAGCAGTTTGATTCCAGGTATCCGAAGTTAGTTATAGGTTAGCTACAGGTACCCGTCCTGTGGTAGGTGGAACTTTTACTGATCAAGTTGATTCAGGTAGTCATTTCGTTGTCTCTATTGATGGTGCTTGTATTGGTCAAATCAATTCAAGTCTCATTTCATTGTCTGTGCCTCTGTGTGTCTGACCGTGTGTTTGCCTGTTTCTGTGTCTGCCTTTGTGAGTTTCTGTGTCTGATTCTGTGTGTTTGTGTTTGTATGTGTCTTTCTCTCTCTTTATTTTTTTTTTCTCTATCTCTCTCTCTCTTTCTCTCTCTCTCTCTCTCTCTCTCTCTCTCTCTCTCTCTCTCTCTCTCTCTCTCTCTCTCTCTCTATCTCTCTCTCTCTCTCTCTCTCTCTCTCTCTCTCTCTCTCTCTCTCTCTCTCTCTCTCCGTGCCTGTAAGATAAGATAAGATTTATAGCTGAAAAACGGCTATCACAAGCCCAAAAGGGTCGAATTCGCACTTGAGCGTCAAATAAAGCGAAGAAAGAACAATAAAAACAATTAAACAACAACAGAAAATTATAAAAGAGTCAGTGTCAAACGCGTAAAAATGTTAAGAACAAAAACAAATTAAACTCATAAAATTAGAAGGCCAATGTCAAGTTAGCAAAAATGCCAAAAAAAAAACGAAAACTCGGAAAATTATCAAGTGGATAAAGTAAAATTAAAAAAAAACATAAGTTAGTTAGTGACTACAAAACATAAATAAAAAACCTCCAAATTTGCAAAATAGGCATTAAAATTATTAACTATGAGGTAAAAAGTGAGTTAGGGGGGGGGGGGGAGGCTGCGGAGATTCACTGGTTGAAAATGTTAACTATGTAAGGGATAAAAGTTCTTCTATATCTTTCAGTGCAAACTCTTATTGTGGCAAGAAGGGGGATTTTTGTTGACACAGAAAGCGGGAGGCGGGGTCGAAGGGGTGAATATTGACCAGGGAAAAGGGGAGTTGTTTCAGGGTTATGAAGGGCATTGTTAGTAAAATGCAAGATAATTTTTGCTCTCCTTTCCTTAAGGGTGACAAGATTAGCTCTCCTAAGAAGGGAAATACAAGGTACTTTACCCTCATTGAAGATAATTCTAAGGCGCCTTTTTTGGACTGCCTCTATTCTGTCCGACAATTCAATGGAAATTCCAGGATGTCAAACAGGACAGGCGTACTCAAGGGTTGGGCGTACAAATGACAGGAAAATCCTCAAACAATGCAATTCAGGGCATTTAAATTTTTTAAGGAGTTTAAGGAGGGAAAATGTGGTATTTGCACGTTTTAAGATGTCATTAATATGACAATCCCATTTTAAGGCGCTTGAGATGGTAACGCCCAGTGATTTCATAGTGGTAACAGACATTTCAGGGGGGATTGGACAGGAGAAAGAAGAGGGAGTCTCAAAGAAATTAATAGTAAGAACAGTTAACTTTAAAGGGTTTACTTTGATATCGTCAGTAAGAGCTTCGGCTGATATTGATTCCAAGATGTCCATTGGTTCGCTTTTCAAATTTTTGAAACATATCTCTAAAACAGTTATATCATGAACGAATTTCCATCTATCCGCAAAATAAACACCAAGGTTATTTATAATTGTAAGAAATAAAATAGGACCTAAGGCTTCCCTGGGGCACACCATTTTAAAGCGGGATGGGTTTAAAATATACATTCAAATATTTTAAGGTTTGCGTTCCAATTTAGAGGCAAGACACAGCTACACCGACTACAGAAGGGTTAAGTTGAAAGTCATTCGATAGCTTTTCTATTAATATACTGTGATTGGTTAAATCAAAAGCTTTTTGCAAGTCAACAGCGATAACATTGAGCCAAGCATTGGGTTTTTCGAGTGTGTTACATATTGTGTCCATAAGGTGAACAAGATAGTGGGTAGTAGATGTAGAGCGTAGGTTTCCGAATTGTCTTTGGTCAACATTTGGGATTATCTTTACTTTCAACCACTCAGCTAAAAAACTTTCATATAACTTCGAAAAAACTGGAGTAAGAGTAATGGGACGGACACCATCAAAATCTTGATTGTTACCTTTCTTTTTTACGAGAGTAATAAAACCTAATTTCCAACAATTTGGAAATTTACCAGTAGAGGTAATTTCATTAAAAAGTAATGACAAAGGCTCTGAGAGATTGTCGGCAAAGGCTTTAATTAGTACAATCGGGATGTCAGGTGGACATGTACTGCACTTTTTTATGTTCTTAATTTTTGCCTCCACATCCGAGGGTGAAATAATGAGAAAATTGAGAGAGCACAAATTATAAGGAGTGTCAAAAGAAAGGGGAGGAAGGTTCTGAACTATAGAAGAAAGAAACCTGTTCAGATCATTGGCTGTAACTGAAGGGTCTTCTTGGAAATGGAAATCTATATTATTATGTGTTTTAACACACATTTTCTTTATTCTATTATACCATTGTTTTGGCTTCGTAGAAAATAAATCCTGGACTTTGCATTTGTAATATGAAGAAGCAGATTTACGTTGTTTTTTTTATATGTTTCGTGAGTTCACTTCGGATGTTTTACCACTCTTTAGCAGATTCAATTTAATTTTTTCCTTTGAGAGCCAGCCAGTTTTCATTGGTAATCCAAGATCCAAATGTGTAAAGGCCATCATTGGAAATTGGGCGATAATAGAACTCAGTAACAGAAAAGGTAATATTAAAGCTGTTGAGAGGCTTCGTTAATAAACAAAAATGGTAACTTCCTCCTAACGGGGGCAAGGGGACAGGAGGGGCATAGAAAGCCTGCATATTGGTGCAAATCAAATCAAAGGTAGAATTTCCTTCTGTTGTTGGTATTTTTACTATTTGTTTTAAGTTTACGGTACTACAAAGGGAATTTAACTTTAGATCATTAGCATCACCTACTAAGAAAATACCGGCGTTTGGGAATTTGCATAGTACAAAGTCGGCACTACTATGCAGTTGTTGATAGAATCGCTGTCTTTGTGCAGCGTTTTGATTTGGGGAATGATAGAACCAGCAAAACACAATCAAATTAAAGGGGCGTGGTAAAACTTTGGGTCTTACACTTACCCAAATGATTTCATCTTAATCTGAAAGGTTGAAAGCATGAATTAATTTAGGAAAGAGATAATTATTTACAAATAATTGTATTCCACCTCCCTTTTTACCTAGGGGGTGATCATGAGGACGAAGTTTTATGAATTGGGAGTGGTTATTAATTTTCAATAAATCAGGGTTCTGTGCTTGTACCTCAGTTACGGCAATTACATCAATTTTGTGTACTTGACAGAGGGCCTCTAGCTCGATAAATTTGTCAAAATTCAGGCTTTCGGCGTTCGTAACAAGCAACTTTGGGAAAGTAAAACGGTTACTAAAGAGGGCAATTTGTGTTTGTTAGTTGTGGGAGACAGTGGGGGGTGGGAGGAACATGAATCTGGGAAAGGAGAGGCATCTTTTTTGGGATGAAGGCTGGGATTCGTTTGAGAAGAAGGATAAATGGCGGGACTGGGCCGGGCTTGCGAGAAAAGGAGGATAGCGGACAAACTATGGGGATATTATCAAGTTGGGATTTGGAGGGACATAAGTTAGAACTAAAACAACGGTTTACACTAGAGTCACGTAATTCGATGCTTTCATAACCTGAAGTACCTGGGAACGAATGGATGGAAGTAGTGTCTTCTTTGTGGTGATAGGAATGTCTTCTTTGGTCTTTTCAGTATGTCTGACTCTTTAAGTTTGTTTGTGTTTTTTGTCTCTGTGTCTGTCTTTTTGTGTTCGTGTGTTTGACTCTGTGTCTTTGTGTGTGTGTTTTTTTTTCTCTCTCTCTGTTCTGTATGTAAGACTCTGTGTGTGTGTGTTTTCTCCCTCTCTCTCTGCCTGTTTGACTGACCACGCCTGTCTCTATGTGTGTGTGTGTGTTTTTTTTTGTCTCTCTATCTCTCTGTGCCTCTTACTCTGTGCGTGTGTTTTTGTCTCTTTCTGTGTCTGACTCTCTCTTTCTCAAAAGAGAGCAAAAAATGTACCTAGGTTAGGTTACGTATTTAATTTATGCTATGCTTACCCCCCCACCCCCCCCCCCCACCCCTAATGTGCAAATATACAGCCCAAATTTGTTTCTAAACTAGTATATATTCATCCTATCTTATTTCATTAGTATTAACTAAACTTGAATTCTTTCGTGTATAGAC